>NW_010146138.1:0-11679 GCF_000699245.1 Pterocles gutturalis
CCTCCCTACCCTCAAGGAGATGAACACACTCACTCAATTTGGTGTCATCAGCAAACTTATTGAGGGAGCACTCAATCCCCTCATCCAGGTCATTGATAAAGATATCAAACAGGACAGGCCCCAAAACCAATTCCTGGGGTACACCACTGGTGACTGGCCGCCACCTGGACTTAACTTCATTCACCACGACTCTCTGGGCTCAGCCATCCAGCCAGTTTTTTATCCAGCAAAGGGTGTTCCTGCCTAAGCCATGAGCCACTAGCTTTTCTAGGAGAATGCTGTGGAACACGGTGTTGAAGTTGGGGATGAGGATGAGTTGTTGATATGTTTCATTTCCCAATATGTGATGGAGGTTGTATGGTACAGATTGTAAGTCTAAATGCTTTTTCATCTAAAACTTTGAACGTGTTCTCTTTCAACCTAACTGCATAGAACAGCTTTTTTATGCTTTTATGGACTTTGTTAGTTTTGCTTGTTGCAGTTACTGGTATTAGTTCACTAGTAAATAATGACTTTTCTTTATTAAGAGAGACAGATGACTTATGACATGTCATGGGCAATCCACAATCTTTTAAAAGTCATATTTTAATGCAAGCTTTCTCTCTGATATTTTTTCTTTTTGCTTTGTGTGTCCAGTGAAATAGACTTCCCACATAGCAAACTCTTGCAGATTATCTCGTTCATCAGCTGTGATTTAATACTGACAACTCAGTTCTCTTTTAATTTTCTTTCCCTCTAGAACTGTTTTGACCAACTTGAATGTAAGCCCACCTACACCAGTGGTGAACATAAGTTATACACAAAGTTGCATTATAAAAGTCATTGGTCCTTATATTTCAAGTGGTTCTGCAAGTGTGGTGCCAGCTGTTTCTGGGTGGTTCTCAGTAAAGATTGAATGCCATAGTCCTTGGCGATATCTCAGCGTTATCATTATCCTTCTTCCATTTCAAGGCATGCAGACCAGCATGGTCCGTACTGAGTTTGCATGCAGGTGGTGGCTCAAGTACGTAGCTCTAAGCTGTTTCAACAGGCAGAATGTTGCTTCCTGGAGATGCAGTTGGCAAAAAAATCCCTCTAAAAGACCAAACCAAACCAGTAGGAAAAAAACCCCAAATACTTCAATAAGAAAAATATTACTATTTCCTGAAAACTTTGTTGTTGCTTTTCAGCTGTTTTATGTCAGTATTGAAAAAAAGAAAAAAAATCAGTTGCCTTCCACGTAGTTTGTAGCATTAGCAATTGAATGGATAACAATCTATTATACCAACTGATTGTAAGGTCCAGTAGATTACATGATCAATAATGCACATACTGCTTATGTATAGTGACTTTTAACAGCTTCTAATAATTTATTAATGCTTTCTCTACTATATCCAATATTTTATCTTTGTACATGAGTAAAAAGAGTGATACTGAAGATTTTGCATCTTGCTCTGTGTTCCTGGGTTTCAGGTGGTGCTACTTTACACTAACTGAGATATGTCTCTTAAAGCTTTCAGGGGTATTTTGGTTTTTGACTCTGCAAAATGGAATTTCTCAAAATATGTCTCTACCTAATCGTCTAAACAACTGCTGATACTTAAACTGTGTTTACATATTTCTAGTATCTACTCTAGCATTTGTGTTCTCCCTAGATAAAAGTACGCAAACCCTTGCCATGCATATTAGTTTTGAAAGCAGGTAGATCTCAGGATGGGCTTCAGGGGAAAGTATATGCCTCATGAGACCTCTCAGGCAAGACTTGTGAAGGTGATACAAAAAACAGTATGATCAAGGAGTTCTGCAGAGGGGCTCTTGTGTTGTGTGTTATGGCTTGCTAAGGCAACCTGCTCTGTATGAAGATTTTTATAATGATAATGAATTGGAGCTAGGCTTAGAGGTTAAATATTAACATTAAAGTTATTAAAAGTTGCAATGTATTGTTTATCTGGTTGATTAGGTTGAAAAACAATGATTTAGGAGAGCCTGCAAAACTGGTCTACTTTGTATTTTCTCTGGTTTTATCAGTTAGCCTAATAAAAGATGCTGTTACACTTTGCATTTAATTGTATATAATTTGCTTTGATAAACCAGTGTCCTCTTGTGGCAAATTTGCCTATTCCAAGTGAGGGGGGAAAGCTATATAAATTAATACACAGGCCTAGAATGCTTGTATAGTATACTGTATTATCCCTTACCCTCTCTTCAAAGTTCTGGGAAGGAAGTGAGCACTTTTCAGCTGATACTTTTTCTCACAGATGCTCCTACTTTTCCTCATGGATAGTGGTGCTTTGAGTACCAATACTGTGTTCCTATAAATGATGTGAGGCTGTACCCTTTTGCAGTTTGTTGTAGTTGCATCAGGAGTTGCAGTGATTTTCTGTGAGTGGAAAATGAAAACACTTGGTAAGAAATCTGTTTAAAACAGTATCCAGCTTATGTGTATACCTTCCTTCTTTGGTAGCTGCTAAGTGCAACAATGTTTTTTTTTTTTTTTTAGTTTTCTGTATATTAACGACTCAAGTTCTCCTTGCAGAATCTGATTCTCTTTTCTTACATCTTGCATTTCCCTGCCTTAGAGCTTCTTGAGTTGGTGTAGTTACATATTTTGCATATTTTTAAAGCCTTGGAAAAAATGAAGCATTCTCAAGGATGAACTTTTAAAAGACTGCTGCCCTGTTCTTATGGAGAGGGAGGCACGAAAACTCTTTAGCCCCCCTGTCAGTCTGTGTCAGTTCCAGTCCCCAATTGATCATGTGGCTATGGGATCTGGAAAGCTCCCAGCGCTGTAGTTCAGAACTATTCTCTTGCATCTTTCCCAAGGATCTGTTCTTGCAACCCCAGTGTTATGGTAGATGATTTATCCAGATCATGTCCTATATATTATGTATGAAATGAGCAGAAATGGATAAAAACCAGTAAAGTCAAGGCTGATGGATATAAAGGTGGTCTGTTGCTGTGAGGATTGAAAAGTAGGTTCTGCATAGGGTTATTAATGAGTAGTGTGTTAAGCTGAATGCCATAGCTACATATTTGATTGTAGATGGTGACGTCTGCCGTTGCTAATGTTTAATTGTAAGTGTCTATATTACCACCTCACTAACAACTACTGGCTTTTTTGATCCATGGTGCTGAGAAGGAAGTTTTGAGATAAAATCAGTATGCCGTCATATATTGTTATCTTTAGCTGGTGTTGGGGCTGAAACATTAGCATGACTTAATTTGACGTATGACTTCTTTTGAACTTCTGATATATTTATATTTTATTTTTAAATGAACTTAAGCTTCTTAAATTCATTCCAAAGCCATATGCCATCAAGTCTCATCACCAGTCACTTAGATTCCTAATTAACTTATACTCCATAGGCCCATTTCTTTGCTTATATTACTTTCAAGTTTCTCTAATGTGCTGTGAGTTACACTGGAAGGAACAATAAGATTTAAAGGAAGAATTAATTTAGAAAGTTGGGAATAGAACAGATAAGGGAAAATGAGAAAAAGCAGCTTAGTATTTTGTCTTGTAAATGGCCTTGCTCTGGTAGACCAAAGAACCCATTTATTCAAAGAAAGGAGAAGTGTTAATGAAATAGATCATGAGCATAGCTATTACGGTAATGAATTTTAACACTCACTTTGTTATATGATATTTTATTTATGAGCTTCCTGATTATTCAGATAAAGACAAGAAGTTTATAGCACTAGATTATGTCTTGTTTTCATAAACATATTCAGTAGTTCAATAAACATAATTTATTTTTTCTCCTTAAAAATCAGCAAAATTTATGAGAGATTATCGTAGGGTTAATGAAGTCTAACATTAAGGAAATATTACCCTATAATATTGGAGCCTTCAGTGCTAGAGTTGTAATTGCTTAATGCTTCTTTCTACAGGCTATTTTTATATAGTACATGCTTTGTACCATTAATCCTATTTTTCTGTGTTACTCTTAAGCCAATTCATTGGAAAATATGTATCAATGTTTACATTTTTCCATCACTGCCTTCATTAGAAGATATAATACAAATTTGATAAAAGAAGGAAAAAAAAATTGTTTTCATTATGAAAGGTGCAGCATGTGTATTTTCAAGAGTGTTGTTTTGTGGAACAGTTATATTGGGAGTTTACTTTCCTGTCTTGAACAATGTTGAAGTATCTAGGACCTCCTGTACTTAAATTTCTTTGAGATCGTGTCAGTAATCAGTTACAAATGTACGCTAATTAATAATCTACAGTGGAAAAAAATTGCCAAACAGAAAAATGTCTCAGGTTAGTGTGTGAATTTTGCTAATTAGCAGTTATCTAATTGGCACCTTTAAATTGTAAGATTGAAGGTAGATGCAGAAAGGAGAGCACATCACAGATGCATTTATTGCCTGCTTTTCTTAAAAGAACCCAACTAAGGAAAACAAGAGTGCAGTGGAGTTTTAATTTAATATATTAAAAATCACTCTTGTGAACAATTCAACCATTGTGAACAAAGTTAACGTTTTAAGATATCAGTACTTTTGGAACGTAAAAATATATTTTAAATTCTAAGGAAAAAACCCAGAATACGCAGCATACTGATTGTTCTGTATCGATTAGCATTGCAGAATTGTTTGTAGAGCCATATCAGTAATGCATTACATGAATCATGGTTATTATACATGACTCAGAGCAATAATTTGGGGTGATCTGAGCAGGTAGTTCATCCTCTGATTTTTAAATAGATGTATTTTTCTGGCTATGAGTGTGACTAACAGGATATTTTACAATTGGCATCAATTATGAAGGTAAATATTAAGTGGTATAGTTCAATAAATTACATCAGTGTCCCATGAATAACAATTTAATTTTCTGTGTCTGATAACCTTGTTCTTGCATGTCTTGTGTGTGGCATGTCAGGAAGAAGGTACACAAAGGAATAGTGGAAAGTTGGGAAGCAACTGGCAGGTAGGTTTGCATTTTTTCAGGTTAATTCACTTGATGAAAAGCTGCTGTATGTGATGTGTCATATATCAAAGGCAGAGCATCAGTAATCTTTGCTCAAGGGCACAGGTAACAGATAGAAAGACATGTGAATGAGATGGAAAAAAGCAACTCATCCTTTTCTGCTAACACCACGAAGGAGATAAAGGAAGATTTATGAGTCATCTTGGACCACATACCAGCAAGAAGCATACAGTATTTTTCACATGTTCCAAAAATTGGTGGTAGAAGGTAATCAGACTGTCACAATGTCCATCAGATACTTTGTGAAGAAATTGGGTCCTTTGGGCTTTTGATTGCATAGTCAGCTTTTTTTTTTATGCTGTAGTAGTTGTATTTTTTCTTTCCTGAAGCATGTAATTTGGAAGTTAAAGAATGCTGCCTGTGGGTTTAAATGTTTTTAGTTGTTAGCATTACTAATGTCAACCAAAATTATAATAAGCCAACCATGTGCAATAGGTGATCCTTTGTTTTAGCTTCAGACTTTCAGGTAACTTACTTACCTGAATCTTGCTAGAAATACTTTATGGCATTTTCCCAGCGTACAAAAGTGTGTCCAAAAGTAGTTATATCTAATAGGAGGAAAATATTTTTGATATTGAGGAAGACAAAATCTAATCTCATGCCTTTGTATAGGGCTGACTATTGATGTGTGGTATTTTGTTATTAATTGATATAGTCTAAGAAGAAAATGGGAAAACCACTATGGCTGTAAAACTTTATTTTTATTATTTTACAACAAAGAATGCTAATGTTGTGTTTAACACTTGGCTGTCAGAATTGTATGTCTTTGTCGTCAGGACTTGATAGCTAAAAATATGGTCTTGTTAAAACTGATAGCAAACTTCTTCCTGAGTACTGATCCTATACATTACCCAGGCCCTGGACTATTTTTGTAGAGGAGTGAAGGGGGAGTGGGATTAAACTGACAAGCTAACACTTTGCATATGCAGATTTTAAAATACAGGTATTCGTTTGCATTCAGGTTTCAATTAAGCAGTATTTTCAGAATATTTCACTTTTGCCCAACGTCTTTTTTATGCTCCTGTGTTGGTTTTTTTTCAATTTCTTATAGATGAATTTGTCATTTCTGTGTAACTATTAATATTCTTTTCATAATCACGTAGCTCACATTTCAGTTTCAAGTGATTCACATTATTTCAGATACTTATCCACTTAACACTGTTCAGAGGGTGCTGTGAATGCCTGCGAGCTCTCTTCTCTCTGGCAGAGCTAGCTCCCCTCCCTCCCTGTCACTGCACTGGGTGCTCCTTGGGGTGCCCATAGGCTTTGCTGTCTCCCTGCCTGTGCCCAGTTGGTGGAAGCTGAGCAGAATTTGGAGCTTAACAATGCCACTGGGATGGACAACCTTTTGCAGCACCTTCTCTGGTCTAGCAACTGACCTCTGGGACCAATGCCAACCCTTTCTGCTTTCCCACAGTTTATACACAGGTTTCCCAGAACTGCAGCTGTTCTTGATGCGCTGGGTGAATAGTTTAGCTTCTCAGAGGTAGGTGTTAATCGAAACAAGCAGACAGACTTTGAGCAGTACTGTAAAACATGACTGCTCCCTAATTAGTGAAGTTGGAGGTGTGTTTTCTAGACAAAATTATGTAGTCAACACAAATTTACATGCTTCAATCTCTTAAACGCTCTTTGGGCTCAGAACAGGGACTTCTGGCAAATTAGAATTGTGTTACAGTTTTCCTTCAGCTTCTTGAATCATCTTTTTGTCCTCGTCTGGTCCTATAGTTTCATATGATAGTTCTTGACAAAAAGTCCTTCTGTAGTTTTATTTTCTCTTCTTCAAAATGAAGGAAAACCCTTTAATTTTGTCCTTTCTTTTTAAACCATGTCACTTCTTTTGGGAGGGTGAGCTGGGCGGGTATTTCCACTGTGCTCTTTCATGGTGTTGTGGGAAAGGAGGTGGGTCTACACTTTATGCAGCTCCACGCATCTTTCTTGTCATCCGTTTTATTTTGTCACAGTACAACCTGGGAAGGTAACAGTCCCAGTCTACTATGTATATCAATGGTTTTGACAGCAAAAAGTAATTCCCCATATATTCAGGAAATACAGTTTCATAACAACTTCACAAATTGTATGTAAGTTTCTTAACGGCTAGAACATACTGTAATTTTTCCATCTCTCCTGAGTTGTTTTTTTTTTTTTTAATTACAGTTAATTTCTTCCAGTTAGACTCTTGCATCAAAAAGGAGGATTGATTGCTTAAATGAAAATTATGTACTGTTTTACTTCAGGCAAATGCTTAAAAGACACAGGATTGGAAAGGTCTGAAAGTGCTCTAGTACAGTGTACAGAAATTAAATTGCCAAGAGGTCTTGGTAAAGTGCTGTTTATTTTATAAAACTTTTTCCTTGTTAGGTGGCAATAAGATATGAAGTAGATCTTCTTAATGAGATATTTTCTTATCTTTCGTTTATGCTGTGATAACTTTTTTCTTTCCGGTGCTCCTCGTGCAGTGCATTGCTGTGAATTGGTTGTGGTCTAACTAAGGAAGTGGTAGAAACGTGATTGATGAATCAACTTTTGCAAAATCATTTAGATTTAGCAGTGTTTGAAAGGGACATGCTGTTGCTTCTGACATACTTTGTAAGCTACTCGAAATAGAACTCATGAATACAAAATTAATTTCAAACTGGGGAGAATCCCGTCTATGTGTTAAGTGGACAGACTGCAGATGAAGGATATGCCTTTTGCAGCCCTGGTGTACAGAGTACAGTACATGCATCTCATGTGACACTAATGCAGTTTACTGTGGGGTAGGTGTTGGGCTTCTTCTTCTTTTCTTTTTGTTTGTTATTAATGTGATATTATATTTGGAAAGCTGTAGTCTGGTTGTGCTAGGAATTACAGAAATTACATGGTATATATAAAAAGCAAAGCAGTGTGAATGAAGAAAGAGGACAGCTTTAGAGAGTGTTAAGAGAAGTCAGCACTTGTGTTGGGGATATGTCATGAGTTCTGTTTACTTGGCATCTTGTAAAGACAAGTTTTAAAATTTTAGTGTATGTTTTCACAGTTAATATTTTGGTTTACTTATTTTTCCATGTTAATACCAAACAAAAATAAATTTCTGAAAGTTTCCTGATGGAGTCCTAAAACTCAGTTTGGCAGCAGGGGAGACTATCAAATGTTTTGCAATGCCAGAGTAATGATTTACATGAGCCTCTAAATGTTCGTTATAGTTAGCTCAACAGGGAAGGAATAAACATAATAGATTAAGTAGTCATTCACTGTACGATTTAGGATAGCCACAAAATGAAGCATGTCTGAGACATGCCCTATCTTTCCCTCTGTAAATAAATACATGTATTTCCACTTTCTTTTAAAGGAAAAAAACCCACAACAATTTCTTTTTTATTCTTTCCACCCTCCTCATGTTGTACCAAAAGTCAAAAATTTAATATCTGTCTTAACTTCTTGGTATATGGGAGAGTCTATATCAAATGCATTTAAAACAATGGAAAATTAGTTTAAAAACCTGTTGCTGAACAGCTCAAAGCAAGGATTTCATGTGAACAAACTTGCAGTACAGAAGCATGCTGGATGACAACCAATGAATTTTCATTGTTAACAATAACAAATTGAGATTATCCTTGCTGCTTTCCAATTGACTAATGTTTCTGTGACCCTTCTGCAGAGCACTTCAACTACGTGTGCCCTGAAATCTATGGAATTGGGGAGCTATGATTATTAATAGTCGATATCTCCAGAGACTTAAGTATAAGTAATACATAATCTTCAGGTTCTGAATTTGTCAATGATATTTACTGAAAGTTAAGAGGCCATGATGTCTGTCTTATGGTTTTTGAAAGATGCTTTATCATATCATGTTTAAAAACTTTAGCAGATTATTCAGCATTTATTTCTTTCTGCAGACTCTAATTTGCCTACTACCAATTACAGTTAACTTTTTATTTTCTTCAGTGACAGCAAGTGTCTTCAGAGACCAGAGATTTAAGCAGTTGTTGACCCTTAATGATGTGCCTATTATTTTAGTGATGTGTTTTCACTGTTTTGAGTTAGTCTGGTTTATCATAATGGCAAAACATCTGTTTTCAAGAACATCTCATGCTACCTTTTCTGAGGGCTTCTTGCTGGTAAGAAACCAAGTGTCAGTATTTGTGTAGTTATTCTCTGGTTAGTTTTCTCATCTGCTGCTTTGTTCTTTGGCCATTAGAGAGTTTGGACTTATTTGAAATATCACCTGCTTTAATTCCTTACTTGTGGATCTAACAAAGTTCAATAAACCTTCAAATTCAGATTTTTGGTTTTAAAGCTGAGGCTCCTGAGCAGAGCATGTAGATCTCAGCACAGTTTTTTTATGTGGAATAACTTGTCTGCTGGAAGCCAAGACAGGTGTATGTTTTCTTCTTGAAGATGCTGTAGAGGAGATGAGAAAATAATTATTTAATCAATGTAAGCTGAGATTTGTTTAGTAAACAAAGGTTGATAAAGGATTGTGTTTTAGAGATAATTTTTAGTTGCTCCATCTTAACTCACTAGTGGCTAAAACAAAATAATTTTTAAAAAAAATTGATTAACCGAAGGAGGGAGATTGCTATATGGCTGTGATCATCTTATGTATGAGCTGTGTAGTGTAGCATAGTTGTCGTTCCCTGCATACTGGGGCAGCTGGTTGGTGGTCAGTTGATCTTTCTTGCCTTGTGAGGTTGAAGAGGTGCAGAAGGGCTGCAGTGTGGATGCCATTTTTGTGTCAGGCAATTAGGAGATGGGTGAATGTGAAGAACAGAAGCTAGCTCTGGCCCTGAATTGTTTCAGTGCCCAAGTACATGTGTGGGTAAGCGTTTGAGGTATTTTCAAAATTCTATGATGACTTGAGAAGAATCTACATGTACAGAACCATAAGACAATGAGGAACATGCAATCTTTTGAAGAAGTCATGTATTATAGTTGTAGGAGAGTTCCACAAAATGTCATTTTTGGCTCTGTGTGCCAATTCACTTCTTGTTTGAGGAATGTTCCTTGATCTTCTACCTAGGAATGCAGCTCAGAGTTGCTGTAGATTAGGCTTTAAATTTACCTGCAGGACCACCTTGTGGGGTATAGTGGTTATCTTGTCAGATACTACAAGCTAAGCAAGATTGGGCTTGATTAGCCCTATGAAGCAAAACCCTTGAGGAGAGACAATGTTTCTGAAGGAAGTTCAGAAGGTTAGGTGAGCTCTTCTCTTAGAGGTTTGTTTCGGTGGGCATTGGGGGGACTGCTGTTTTGTATGTGCTGTCCTTAACCGGTATTCTGAGTAATCATTTGAGTATATGTTACTCTTCAAAAAGCTATCAAAACCCCCATACTTGTTTTCATTAAATACCCTGAGCAAATGCATAAATCCTACCTACTTAAGCACTTTCTGTACAGTCAGGTTTAATTTCCTTAGTCTCCTATTTAATTCCCCATGTGTGCTACTATACTATTTCATACATTCTACCAGCCTTAGTAGTGTTGCACTTTCTAGTAGTAGATGAATTTTTTCTATTCCTTTTGAAATAAGTAATATATTTGAGATACTACAGAGTGAAAGGAGGTGAGTAAATGTAATGATGATACAGTTCAGCAATTGAGTAGTTTTATCTTACTGATAAGAAGCTTTAGAATACTAGAAAATCAGTGCTTTTCTGCTGGTCAACATCTGCTATTTTCTGGCTTTAGATACCTTGGTTTAGAAATCAAACTCTTTTGAGGAAAAAAATATAACATATTATTTTTTTTTTTTTAGAATAGCCGGCAATTTTAAATATGTTTCTGAAGGTAGTGAGGGATTACTGCAGCATAAAGCATCTCATTAAAAAGACTTCCCACAAATATGCCATGAGGTTTACTCTAGCTATTTGCTGTCAGATGTACCAGCAGCAACGTACTAATGCAGCAAGCACAATTAGAAAGATTTTAAACTGGGTTTCTTGCTGGAAATGGATTTGAGGGTTTCATTTGGTTCTGTATGCAGTAAGTTTTGAATAAAAGGAACTGAATATGGTTCATGGAACTGAATTTTTCAGACAACATTGTAAATCACTGAATTATAAAGAAGTGAGAAAATCCCTTAATTGTAACAAGTTCCCCAATGCATAAAAGGACTGTCTGGCAGAGAAAATTGGCAGTGTGCTGGTGATCAGGTGTAACAGCTGGAACACTTCTATTCAAACTACTTGAAGAGTAGTAAACCTAATAATTTATCCACAAAGTGCTGTGATAGCTGTAATTCTGTTTTATTAAAAATCTCTCTTCTCTATACTTATGCTTACATACATTCCTATTTTGACCTAGCATTATTATAAGTATGAAAGAGGTCAGTGCTATTTTTTTTTACAAATTACAAGCTTTCTGTGTCAAAATATTTTCTGCAAAGTTTAGGATAATTAGATTTTTATTATGGCAGTGAGGATTCCTTTATGAATTGCTGCTTGTTGCTAGTTCATTTCCTTGTTAATTTTCTGTCTTTCAATTAATATCACTTACTATGTTTCTTGGTACGGTACAACTTGAAAAAGGCTGCGAATCCCTGTGAAACTGGGAAGTTTCTCTACTTTCAATAGCAATATTTTGCTTGTTCAGATGATTGGGGATTTTTGACTCGAAACATCTCTTGGAATACTGCTTACAAAGAAATACTTCTATTTGTTCATAAGCCCATAACCAGAGTAAATGTTAAAATTAAATTGACTTGGTATGAATAGGATAGCCAAAAT
>NW_010146138.1:11697-29701 GCF_000699245.1 Pterocles gutturalis
AACCAGAACAAAACCAAAAGAGTCTACATTGTTGTGACTTTTTTAAAACGGTGGGTTAATCTTCAAAAGAGAAGGGATACAGTATCATAATTACATTTGGCTATTGATTTCAGACCTCATCTGTTGCAGGGCAAACACAATATAAGATGACTGGTAAAGCTAGATTGTCTTTTTGGTTTGGGGGGGGGGGGGGGGTTTTGTTTTTTTTTTTTTTTTATAAGAAATCTATGCAATTTCTATTCCTCGCTAAAGTGAAAGGAGATGGATATGGATACTTTTCTTGGTATTAGACAGTTCTATGTAACTTATGTGTACCTTACTTTATACCTGGAAACATTCAAGATCAGGTTGGACGGGGCTCTGAGCAAGCTGGTCTAGTTGAAGATGTCCCTGCTCATTGCAGGAAGGTTGGACTAGATGACCTTTAAAGGTCTCTTCCAACCCAAACTATTCTGTGATTCTAGACTGTTTCTGCAGGTTGCATTGCAGAGAAGACTTGGTCTGAATGTGATCTGTTCTCATTCAGATGGTCAGTGGAATCTTAGTCCACATTCACCTATCTCCCAATTCCCTGGTAGAAAAATGTAATCTACACTGCAGCCCTTCTGCAGGTTTATTATTACACTGCATTTCCATTTTAAAACCCTCAGATTATTTACATTTATTTACCTTACCTTTGCTTATTTACTTGTTATTTACCTTTCACACAGCTGTCAGGTCAGGACTGAATATTAGACTTTTCTATGTTTCAAATTGCAGTACAGTGGACACATTTAAAAAGATGAAACATAGAATATGTTATAGAATGAATAATAAAAGGGTGATGAACAGCAGTGCTATATAAATGTCTACCCTTTTCTGATTCTTTCTGTTTGAAAGCAGTAGCAAAGAAAGAAAATGGCAAATGGTCTTTCAAGACATTTATGCTGGTGTGTTTATTTGGCATCAGTGTTTCATTGTCACCAAAAGGGTCACTTGGCTTCCCCTGACTGTTTATTCTTATCCTCTCCCTTGGTTTTCTTCTCAGTCAGTTTGGTATGGCCCACACTATGCCTACATTGGCACCCATGCAGGAACAAAAATGTGGGACCATCAATAATATGTAGAGACAAATCAGGGAGCTGGAGGAAGAAACTACCTTTTCAGCTGCAGCGTGGAGTTTTCTGCATGAATGTCTCTTTGGACCTGAAGAAAACTCTTACCAATTGCAATGTTTCCTATGCAGATGTTCTCCATGTCATGTGAAGCATGACTAATATTTAGTGTCCTAAATATCTCTGGGAGTCTATGCTGCTTGAGTGAAATGGTCTGAATCCTCCTCAGTATTTAATGATACAGTTGGATTTCAGGCAAGTTGAGGAACTTTAAAGACATCTGAACTACAAAAGTTACAAAGTCCCACTTTAAGAAGAAACAAAAGCGTGTTCAGATGCAGCGCTGCCTATATTTGTGATGTGACATCATCCTGAAATCAACTGTGGCTTTTGAATGTCTGAGATCAAAACAAAAGATGAGTAAGTTTAAGACACAAAACAGTATCTCACCTAATTAATCAATGGTATAAAAATTAAAAAATGTGGTCACTGAAAGTATTTTATATCTGCTTGCACAAATAACATTTGTGAGGTAGTGACTTGTATGAACTGGTGTAATTGATTTCCTAAGTGAAGCCACTTCTCTATTGTTTGTTCCCAAGAAGCAGAGGTTAACTTATCTGTAGTCAGAAAATAGAGCCGTGTAACTTATCTGTTTAAAAGAACTATTAAGGACATGTTACTGTGGCCTTTGCTTCACTTTATCTAAATTTTTAACTCCAGTTGTTTGTCTGCAGTAATTTTGAATGACTTAACTTTCGGACTTCCAAAGTTTACTTTGAGTCTATGATACTATTCAGGACAGATAATCTCCATTTTCATCTACTTCGTGCTGAAGGGTGCAAGAGAGACACACTGGTTTGGTTTGAGTATTAATGTTTGTACATTTTCCATGATTTTGAGCAATATGTCTGTGTGCACGTTGGTTACGTATATCACTGTTCAAAAACATACTTAGTAGAATGCGAAGTTAAGATTTAGTTTAGCTTTTGCATTTCCTCTATCTTTTCAGGGTTGTTTTTTTCTGTTGCAGAAGACATGGTGTGTTAGTATGTCACTCTGTACTGATTGCCTTTTTGGGGAAGATGCTATTGTAAATTATACAAGTCAAAAAGATCATTTAATACTGTGAGAATATTGGAACGGTCCTGAGTTTTCCTCAGTTAAAGTTTCGATAATAATATTTCCCAAGTAAGAGTCTTAATTGTCAGATGTAAAGCAGATTGTCTAGATTAGTCACATGATGTGCAGTGTTTGAGTACATGTCATATATATGAATTAAGTGTCAAACAATCCATCTGATGACACTTTACTGATTATGTAAATACAATAAGTATAGATTTGATTTTCTTCTCTTGATCTTTATTTGGAGATGACATCTACAAAGTATTGCTTACATTTTTACATGTGCATCCAGTATGTAAACCTAAATCTTCAGGTAAAGAGCAGGAATAGTTTAGTATTACAGACTGAGTTATATAGAAGTTTATTCCTCTTTCTGTGGTCTCTTATGAGAACAATCTAAGCTGCTGCTTTTTAGACCTCTCAGTGAAATTGTTTTAAATGTAAATGGTTGATCTTGGAGTGCATTATAAGTCAGTATTGTTCAACATGGCAACTTATTGATGGTAGTCTTTAATTATGTCCACGCTGTCAACCTCTGCAGTCCTTATTGCTTTGTTGTAGATCAGATATAGTGTGAAGTTTTCAAAGCTGTAGAGGTGAAAGAGTAAACATATTCAAACAGTTCATTCAAATATGCTTAAGGAAAAAAAAAGAAAGATACCAGTAGAGCATGCAGGGAAGCTGATGAAAACCTGAAAGCACTTTTTTCATTTGATTGCAGTGACAGCATTAGAGTTCTATCACTGATTAATCTTTATTTAAAATGGAAAAATGCTAGAGAAAGAGTATGATCAAGTAGTTTATTAAATAATGGTAAACAAACACAGATTACAGGCCTGAACTTTATCAGATACATGAACAAAACCATAATTTTTCATAAATGATTGTGTGTGAAGTTTAGGAAACTACAGTACAAGGCTTGCCTGTTTGTTTGTTTGTTTGTGTTTTTTGTTTGGTTTTTTTGTTTGTTTGGTTTCTTTGGCATGGGCAATTGACTCCAAACTGGTTTAGCTTTTCATGCGTCTGAAGTTGTGATTGCCACTGGAGGAGTTTACCGAGAGAGGCGGCTATAGCTTTTTGGTTTCTTCCTAGCTTTTACCTATGAAGTCATAATTAAGGGAGATACCATGGCTGATCCTCAGTTTATTCTCTGAAAGGCAACCAGCAAACCATCAGAGGAGTAATAACTGAGGTCCTGCTCAGACATGATTTTGTTGCATATTTGTGTTCTCTTGGATGCTTCAGGCATTCCAACCAATGAGTATTGTCACCATCTCCGCTATCCATACCCAAACATACCATTTTCAGAAAGATTGTATCAGCTTAAGATCTTTATGAAAAAGAAAACACTTTGCACTAGCACTTTTCCTAGACCACCAAGTGTTAATGGTAATCAAGGAAGACAGTGCAACCCAGCTGCAAAAATGATATCACCTTATTTCTTTGATCTGTAGTGCCAAAATTTTTCTTGTGCTGTGACGTTTGTCTGTAAGCCGATTTCCATTTTCTTCTTACTAATGTTTTAGTACCTTGTGTGTTCTTTTTCAGTCATGGGGGCCCATTCTTTCTTGTTTCATGCTGTTTACAGACTGGGTATATTTCATGTTTATCTTAATATGCTAATTTTCATGCTTTTGAGAGCAAGTTTATCACAGTCATTTTATGAATAATTTGAGATATGACTATGACAAATTCAGAAATGCAGTTGGTGCTCTCCTTTTACTGTCATAAATACAGTATTTGGGTATTGGAAATAGATGTGGTGAGAAGGACTTTTCAGGAGGATGTCCTCAGTGATATTAAGCTTTGTCATGATCATTTTTTTTAAACAGAAATAAACAAAGCAATATGGGGGACCTCTACTGTCTGTGAAACATGTCTATGAAGTCACAGGCAGCATGGAGAAGGGGGGACAAACTGTTCAGGCCCCTCATGTGTAAGAATGAGAAGTAGAAAGCAGGGACTATATGCCAAGCTCAAGCAAAAGTGGTGTGGTGTTGTGGGTGCTAGAACTTTACCTAATTTGAAGATGAGACTGGGAAAAATTTTTCAGGAAAAATCTGTTGAGAGTTATTAAACATGCAAGCCATACTGGGTTTGGGAAATTCTTGAGCTGAAAGCAGTAGGAAGCTGGTAGAGTATCATGGTGGGGAGCATCCTATTTGGTTGCCTTATTCCTGTATTCATTCCTGAACATGCCCTTTTGGCTACTGTTGGACAAAAGGTGCTGGACTATTGACACTTTGACCCAGTAAAGCTGTTCTTACATCATAGTTTCTTTATGAGTGGGATGCAAAGGCTGAGTGGATCATATCTTCAGCCAAACGCCCACATTTGTTAGTGCTAGATTTTTTTTCCCCCTATAGATTGTTAGTTCTTAATGTTAGATTATTCCTAATAGTTAAAACAAAATATTTTAAAAAATCACAAGAAAGCTAACAGCCCATTTAGAAATTAATAAGTGTGCTGGTCTTGTACTTTCCCACAACCATGGAGCTTTTCCACAACCATGAAATTTACTGAATCAGTAGGCAACTAAAAATGAAATATTAGATGACAATTATTAAATTGGTGATATTACAGCTGTACTGTAAATACCATGATTTTTATTTTATTTTTGTTATTTACAGCTATACTGTAAATAAATAAATGTGGGTCCACCTTTGCCAGACATCTTCAGAAGAAGCTGATGCTTCTGTCCTTGCTCCTGTTGTCTCTTTCCTTTCTGGAAATACAAAATGAGACTGTCCTTTTAACTCTGCAATGCTGTTCACCCTCTGGGTTTGCATGGCTTCCTTGTTTTCCCTCCTGGTAGGCATGACTTCTGTTTCTGTTGCTACTGATCTTGCACTATGGGTTTCAGAAACAGGAAGAAGCTGGAGAGCAGATCATATTTGGACAGCAGGAAAAGCAAAGATTCCCACTCCAAGCCCTTCTTTTCTCCAGCGGTAATGTTGGCTCTACCCCTCTCCTGCTTTGCTAACTACATGGTGTATTTTTGTGAAGTTATGTGATAGAGGTTAGCTACCTGATTAGAAAACTCCAAAAGAGATGCCTTTGTTGTTGTGAATGATCTTTTTTTTTCAGATGGCTTAATATGGCTGCCTAATACAATGATAAACAGTAATTCTGTGAGTCTTAGTGTCAAAAAGACATTAAGATATATTATACAGTAGAATATTCATCCCCAGTGCCCAACCCTGGGCAGAAAATTTTGGGGAGGAGTGGAGAGAGAATTGTTGATATTACCTTATTAGCTCTGTTTGCTTGTAACATCACTGTATGTATTACTGTTTGTCGTAGAGAAGTTGGGAGACTCATCAAGAGCATCAAAAAGCATTTGTTAAGTGGTGTGCATCTGTGTGCTGAATCTGACTGAAATCTGTGAAATGTGCAAGTAAAGAAATAGTTGTTTCAATGTGTGATAGATTTATTTCTGAAAACAATTAGTATTGAGAGCTGTGACAAATGGTGTACTTATCTTGATTCGTTATTTTTCTTTGGAAGAATAAAAATTTTTTTTAGTGACACTTAGATGGAGATTCTCATCAAAACAGGAACTGAGCATTCACTACTTTTTGCACATTGTCTAGTGTCTTCTTTTGGCCAGCTTTCATCTCTTCTTTCCCTTTCTCCCTCCTTTTTTATTTTTTATAAAGTAATAAAGTAGAAAGTGACAGCAGGGTCTGCTTAAAGTAACAAGCATATTGGCTTCGATTTTGTATGTGATACTGCAAATGCAACTTCCATTTTACATTACTGTCAACAAAAATCACATTAGTACGGAAGCAGCAGCCCTTGCTTTGGGATTTCCCTGACTGGTGTTTGGGGATGTTGTGTAAAGGGGGACGCCCTTCTCAAGCAAAGGGTCACTTCACTGCTGAGTTCTCTTTATTTTTAGTAATAACATCCAATACAATTGAAAGTGGGGTCAAGGTGAGGCTAGGACACTTTCAAGAAGAGGACTAGGGAGAAACAACAAACAGATGTTCTTTGATGATAGCTGTTGAAGAGAGAGGATTTGGCTGAGAGATCTGTAGCTTTCACTTGTTGAGAGCCTTTAACTTGAGCCAGTGGTGATGTTTTACACCCCTCAGAGCAGCAGTGTACCTGCTGTTGCTATCAAGCCACTTGCCAACAGTGGCATCTGCTCAGTGTAGACATCAAGAATTTGAATGTCAATAAATTTTCCTTGAAATGAATGGGAAAAGTATTTGTCACTCAGCAGCAATCATTCTTCAAATAAAAGGTTAGCCAGACAGAGCCCTTAATCAAAGAGTCGGTCTTTTCTGTCAGCAGTGCCTTTTAAATAGCAATGATGAAGGCTGGCTGTCAGTGAATGACTAGATGAGCTAGGTGATTGATCTGCATAAATCATTTTCTTTTAACATTGTCAGTGAAAAGTAAATTGGTGGGATTTTGCGGGGAATTAGCTATATTGAAATTAATATATAATATTTTAGCTGTGTCCTTCGTCTCAGAGTTTCCATTAAAAAATGAAAATTACATAGAATCTTAGCCTATGTTATCCTAATGATGAAGTATTATTGTTATTGCAATTACTATGCAAATTAAATTCAAAAGTTGAACATGTAACAGATTTTATGAGCTGCAAGAGAAACATTGTTTGTAAAGGAATTAAGAGGAAGCTGTATCATTTAGTTAAATTTGCAGGAGCTTTTGATTTGAAAGATAAAAATCAGTAGTGTGGTTTAGAAGTATAAGCTTGAGATTTTAGTCATGTTATCTGCTTCAAAAATAACAATAGAGATAATTTCCCCAAGTTTTGGAAAATCTCATATACTGGAGGTTTTATTGTCACAGTAAAGTGCATTCTCTGTCAGTTTGTCTGCTTTAATTTCACTGCTTTTTATGTAGTGATATTTTTTGTATTCTTTTGTTTTCAGGAGTGTCTGGGGCATATGTTACTAGACTTTTGTGATGTTACCCAGTGTGTGCTGCTCCTATTGGTACTAGCAGAAGTTCAGTGCCTATCCCTACTATTAGTTTTAATTAAAGCTGTGGAAAGGGGGAGACTTTCAAAGATGCAAATCACAGATAGCTATTTTTCGTGCTTTAGAAATCACTTCATAAATACCAGTTTGGGTCACTAAGAAAAAATGTTTTTGAGGCCAGAAAATGTTGCTTACTCCAGGTACAGTTCAAAACATCTCTTAGTTGCTTTTTTTCACTGTCTTCAGATTAGATTTTTTTTTTTGGAGTGGATGCTTCAAAAACCTGTGAAGTAACACCCACATGCACCCTTCCCACCTCCACCCTGTCCCCAAAGGCCCATAATGATAAGCTGTGTGACACTCCTGTGTGTGAGGACCTATTCAAAAAAACATACATATACATGCACATGCTGCAAAAGACATTTTGGAAAAGACATTCCCGTTTCAGGGAAATCTGCATCTATTAGGCTCATCGATCAGTTTTCAGCTTTTTCATTTCTATTTGTAAAAAGTTTTATTTAGATTGTGTGAATTTCTGCTGTCATCCCACCCTGCCTCACCCCACCCCCCCCCCAACCCCGTAATCTGCCTCACCCCCCCCCCCCCCCAACACTGTAATACAGGACCTGAGCCAGCAGGACTGAGAAATACAATCAACGCAAAAAGAAGGTTCTCTCCTTCCCCTCCTCCCCCCCCGGCTCCCCATTTGAAAACCTAGTGTTATTGATTATCAAAGTGTTTGAAAATGTACTTTATATGTCTTCATGCACTCCCTGTCCACATGATGTATCAAATAAATTGTTTAAAAGGACATTGTTGACGTATTTAAATTGTAATGTTTGCATTTCTCAAAGGTAGTTCCCAGATAGCATTGTTGGATAACCAGATATACCTCTGGCTATGTAGGAATGGGGTTTGGACGTGTACAATTACCTCGTTCTCGGCAATGTGTTCTCAAGTATCCGAATGTGCAGCAGTAACGGAACCAAGTAGGCCTGCATTATGAAGCACATGCACAGGCACATAAATTTATATTATGCGTATTTTTTGAGACTTGCAAAATCATTCTTGTGCACCTGGAATTTTTCCAGTTTTTTGCATTCATTTTGGGATCTACACTTTGTAGCAGATACAGGCTTTGGTTAACCGTAGAGGCATTATACTCTTGATTTTCAGACTTGCTGTGGATAGGTACGGGTGATTATGGGATTTGCTGGTGTGAACTTGGCCGGAAAGAATCCATTCTGTCTGTGATGTTGCTTCATTTATATAGGTTTTGGTGTTTGGTCTTTTTTTTTTCTTGCAAGAGTGATGTATTTAAACTGTAGTTTGGAGTAATTGTCACCGAATAGTAAGTAATTGAATAAACAGTTGCAAAATGATTGTTGAAGCTTATTTTTCATGTTGTTCTTAATCTAATTCTATTTCTTTTGGGCCTCAGCACGTGTGGCAAAAACTTGATCTCATTAATCCTATCCAAGTGCGTAACCTTTTTGTCCTCTTACTGTGTTTGGTTTTACAAGTCAGAAGCATCCAGTTCTTGCTGTTGCAAGATCCAAATGACAGCAGCAATCTTATTCTGTGGCTTAAATTTGTTTACATGCCTATGATGGACTTTTGATATATGAAACTTTATCCAAGGTTTTATTTCATCTTCAACAAACACTGTGATAGTTTTCTGAATAGTTACTAGATTGCCAGAGTACTTAAATTCCATAGCCTTTATTTATACTCCATCAGTGATTGTGTTTGTCCCTTTAACTAGTAGCAGTTTTTGCCAGTATCCTACTAAGTTTTGCTCAAGCTTTTAATCCTGTCATCTCTCTTATCAGTTATTTGTTGAACCTTTGTCCGTCTTTATCTAGAATCAATGAAGAGAGCTCCATGACAAAACCTAAAATTTAGGGCTTCTTGTTAATAATCCAAGATTTTCCACAATTTCTTTCCTCCAGTCCTGCTCCTGCAAGTCTGTCTCTGCCTAATACGAAAAAGAGTGAAAGACAGTGTTAAATATCCTTCCTTGATTCTCTTACTCTCTTGAACCTTTCTGTTCAGTTTTGCTGGTGGAATTTATGCAATGTGCCCTGCCTCTAACAAGTTTGCTGTTTTCTTTGGGGGTGTGTTGCCATTAACTATTAGATTTCATCAGCCATTTAAAGTAGTGAAGTTGCTGAATCATCTTTCTCTTGGAGGCAAAGAACTTAAAGGAAAAAAAGTTTCAAAATGAATGGAAATTATGGGGATGATTGGGAGGGGAGTATTGCACAGCAACTTGACTGCGATGCAAAAGTAAGACAAGTAGCTGGTGTGAATGGAGAGGTAGCACTGCTCATTTAGCTGCTGCTTTAGGGAAATCTGTGTCTGTAGTAGAGCCCTTAAAGTTACTATGCTACGTATGAGACAAGTCCTACCTTCAGATGCTTGTGCATCTTCACAGCTTATTGAGAGTTACACGCAAGGGTAAGATAACAGAACCCAGCGCTAAGATTGCTTTCAGTCATAAGCAGTGGTGATGAGAATAGTTTGAGAAGAATCTTGGAATGGCTTTATTGTTTATGTATTTGGAGAATATCTTTTAATGTCTCTACTCCATTTATACTGCTGCTTGTTTGGTCTGAATGGATTTTTTTTTTTTTTGTCTGTTGTATGCCTCAGAACAGTGGCCGCACACTCCTATGTACCACAAGCAGCAGCGCTGCAGTTGTCTGTATGTGTGCCTCATCTTCTGAGAGGAGCAACTGTACCCACTCTGCCTGCTTTGTTTCTCCTGCTCTTAAATAGTTCTTCTGGACTGACCTTCATACTAATTTGTGTGATTTTAACTTAATGTGGATATCTTTTGGTGACGATGATGGTTTTCCTTTCCTTTTCCCCTCCTAAGTGTTGACCTTGGCTTTTTTTTGTAGGAAGTTTGATCAGCTCTGACACGTGCATAAGCTCCACCTGAAGATGAATAAATCTTGTAGCAAATCCTCGTATTTTTAGCTTCTGTGATGTGTCCTGTAATTTAAACTTTATGAATTTAAATATATTTGGAATTATGGATAAATACACCTTAAGAGAAGGAAATGAGCTACTAGGTGTCCCTTCCAGGATGACGCTACCCCTTTCAATTTACTCGGGAAAAGCAGATGTAGGCAGCCCAGTCTGACATGACCCTTGGGGATCCTCAGTGGATCCTTGGCAACAACTGATAATTGTTAGACTTCCTGCCCATAGTTAATTTCATGGAATGAAGATACTACACGGTCTTTAAGAGTTTGTAATGTTTTACCTGTAGCAGCCTATAAAAACTGTCAATACATAGACTGCTTTTGCTGGATGTGAAACATAACATCTGGTAAAGGTTTTCAGTTTTAATAGTAATATCTTTAATACTTTCTTCATATAAATGTTTGTATTACTATAGCTTTATTTTATAAAAGAATATGAAATATGTTTTATTTCCTCATACAGTTACCTGTTCCATCTCACATATTGCTTTATCAATGTAATATTATCAAGGAAAGAATTGTTTTTTGTGAGGATTTCTTTTGAAGAAGGACAAACTACCTGTATACTTTCTTTTCATAAATTATCTTAGCTGGAATAAAAATTGCTAATAATGAAATATAATTAATAATTAGTTTTATCCTAAATAAACTAATTGGATTGTGTTGGTGTGTCATATACAGAAGAAAATTAATATTAAGTATGCAAACCCAGTAGTTTGCATTTGCAAGCTTACCTGTCTCTTCATAGCATTGTTTTACATGCTAGAAAGAAAAACAATTGGTAACTTTAAATACTGCTAATATTTTTTGTGTAGCACAGCACAATTCTTTCTTGGGATCTTTAAATTCCATTTTCTTGCTTGTTTAGAATGTGAATGTGCACACTTGTGTGTAGGTGTCTGTACAGTAAAGCAAAATTTGGGCATGTGTATATTGCATGGGATGTATATGGTATCCATGTACAGTTTAAATAATATTTTTATATTTTGAACCGATATTAGATTCATTGATCTCTGAATTGTGACATTAAATATAGTGGGAATTTGCTTACATCATACCTTCTCTGAATCTTTTTTTACTTAGTGATTGTAGGTGCCATATTAAGAGGTATTGCTGTGTGTATGCATGTCTGTTCTCATCCTTGGAGTTCTTTTATTAACTGAAAATCCTATGGCTATTGAAAAAAATAGATAGCAGTTTTCAGAATAAGTCAACCTGATCTTTTATTTAAGTATAGTAGTACATGCAATACTAAGTTTGAATACTTCATTTTTCAGTAGATGAAATTATAAACAATAGACTGTGGCACCTCATCAAAATTCCCATTCAGGCTGACCCTCTGATTTTAAGGCAATTCCTGGCCTCACAATCTGGTCAATTCAGTCAGTAGTTCATCACATGGATTTTTATAAACTGTTTAAAATGAGGTTGAAAGCTAACTGATAAACTTGTTTTCATTCAGTCCAGCAAAGGTTGGGTGAGTGTTTGCTGGAAATTGGCAAAGCCCTCTTAAAAGATCACTCAACCCAAAAACCTAAGGGGTTGCACAGATGTGTAGTTAAGTATTCATCATGAACATGCAAATAATGCTGTCCCAAAGGAACATTCTTTGATTTTTGAAACTGCTGTTGCTTTATTTGGTAACTGTCATGAAACATGCCTTTGCATTGATAAAGTGTCTTTCAGTAGATCTCTCACAGAGAAGCAGAGGAGACTGTAGGAACAGCCAGTTTTCCCCATTTTGTGTAGACATGACATACGATTTTAGCCAAAATTATGAGTGCCTGAGAAATAAAACTAAAAAACTATGTATATTTTTTTTTGAGTTGAGGGTGGTTAAAATGCTGAGTTATCTACTTGTTTATACCATATCTTTAATTTTGATTTCCACTGTCATTAAAAGATATGAGAAACAAAAAAAATAACAGGAACAGTAATAAAGAATGCTATGGTTTCGCAGGCTTGTTTTAGCAAAACTTGGTACTGGACTCTGGTTAATCTAGGCAATGGGGGAGTTTTATCTCCGAGGACTGTTTTGAGGACAGGATGTCACCTCTAGATAATAGATCTCAAGCTGCAAGTTTGGGTATATTTGATTCGATTTTATTTTTGGAGGGCAGGGAGAAAGAGGCTGTATTGTCTGCTGAGCCATGGGCCTACCACTGCAAAATGCTGAATTTTTTCCAATTAAAGTAGTGCTATTGCTTAACAACAAGAGGCTTAGTAAAGCCTGTGTCACTTCAGTAATTGAGTTTATAACACCGTTCTGCAAAAAGTTATAGGAGAAGGTAAGGTAATGTGTGAGACTGAGAATAAAGAGTTGGGGAGGAGGAAATTCATAAGCGGGTTTACCAACAAGAGTATTAAGCTCCTGTAACTGTTCCCTAAATTCAGGTAGCTTTTAGTGCCTTTTTGATGATCTAGCTTCTGCAGCAGGTGTTCTTTCAAATCCTTTGATCTACACCTTTTCTCATTTTCTAGTGTGTTAAGCATTGGCTACTACTTTTCCACAACCTTGGCAATTAAATGTATTTTCTTAAAAACAATGTCTGTGTTGATAATAGTAAAAGTACTACGCGGAGACTTGTAGATGGAACCATTTAGAGAGGAAAAAAAAAATGGTTTTGAAATACATGAAAATAGATGACATGCACTGTTCTGGGAGAATGTTTAAAAAACACAGATGGTTCTTCCTACATGATGCAACTGTGATTCTTACTTGCTTGTTTGGGTTTGATTTTCTCTCCATTCTTGGAATGCCTCTCACCCAAGGATTTAAACAAGATTACTCATACTATTAATGTATCTAGGCTTGCCAGTTCATTTGTCCTTCTAGTTTGTTAGTGTTTTTAAAGGGCACTTTGAGAATGTAAAAAATGAATGTAAAAAAAAAAGAGGCTGCATTTCAGTAAGGTGTGTTACGAAAATGACTTAAGTCTTGGTCAAGGTTTGTGAAAGTGTGTGAGGGGAGAGTTTATAAATTATGCACATTAAGGAGGAGTCTTGTCATTTTATACTTAAAAATAGATATTTTCCTGAGATTATGTTCTACTTGGAGTGTCAATACTCAGCTGCCCTTTTTGATTCCTGGGGTAGTTGTGTTGGCTATTCTAATGTTATAAGGAAGGCTTGTTAGCTTGATAGGATGAAGCGATATAAACCATTCAAAGGATTTACGCTTGAAGTTGTACTTTCACCAGATAAGTTGTGGTCACATTTTGTCTATGACAGGATCTCTTGAGTGCTGTATCATGTAAAAGAGCAACTCTAACTTTTTTTTTTCTGGCCGTTAAATGCTATTTCTATCATTGGTGGCATTCTGTCCCCTGCTAGCACCTGCAGGATGAAAAGCTTCGTCTGACATTGAACTCAAATTTCTCACATAGTAATTTGTTGAGGGGGGGAAAAAAGGCTGATCTTTTATTCAGTGCTGGAACTTCCAAATAAAGAAAAGCAGAAGAAGACTTACTCTATGTTAGTTCTGTCAACAAGAGTTAAGATTTGTATTACTTGTAGCTTCATGTTTTGTATACTTCTGGTTGAGATACTGAAAGAAACAGACTGATATTTAACAAGCATTTATGGAAGAGTGAATGTAAAGACAGCAGCTGCTTATTCAAAAGATCCACTCCCTCTTTATGTCGTGAACGTGCCCCTCTTATGGCTTCAGTGGGGAGATGATGTGGCTGCTTCCGACTCCTGTTAGTTATGTGGGGCTCAGAAACACAGAAGAACATGATCTGGAGTCTAAGCCTAATTGTGAGTAGTTTTGTACTTCAGCTGATGTGGGAGAAGAAAAGAATTGAGCTTGACTTTCAGATCCAGGGATTGCTTCACATGGCTTTCAATTGCCAAAGAAACCAATCTAGTAGTTACTGAAGAGCTGAGAAGTGTGGAATGCCATGGGGCCACTTAGTTGCTTCTTAGAGGACATTTGTACTTTCATGGCAAGGTTTCCTGGAGTAAACAATGCGTTGGATGCCTAAAGATAGGTATTGTATGAAATCTTGGCTTTGCAATTATTAAGCAGCTACCTTCTAAAAGACAATTTCCTCTAAGGTCCAAAGGGAAATAAAACAGTTTGTGGCAACTTTGAAACTCTTCACCAGTTGGATTTTGTTCTGATTCCCCTGTCCTGTCAGCACTGTAGTTCTTTCTTGTTTACAGTTTAATTTCTGACCATGGTACAGAGGCTACAGTTACTTCACAGCTGCAGTTATAAAACAGGATTTGTAAGAGATGTGCCAGTTCTCAGAGAAGGCTTTGTGTTATTTGCCATTGGAATCCTTTGTCTCTTTATGCCAATTAAAACATTTAGTTGAAAGAGTTGAGTAAATGGAAATAGCTTCCTATCACCACTCCTCCTATCCAGGAGAGGGATTTGGGGGTGTCGGGAGATGAAAAACTGAGCATGAGCTACCAGTATGTGCTCATGGCCCAGAAAACCAACCGGATTCTGGGCTGCATCAAGTGAAGCATGGCCAGCAGTTTGAGGGAGGTGATTCTGTCCCTCTACTCTGCTCTCATGAGGCCCCACCTGGAGTACTGTGTCCAGGTCTGGGCCCCCCAATGCAAGAAGGACATTGAGCTGTTGGAGTGGGTCCAGAGCAGGGCCACAAAGATGGTCAGAGGGCTGGAGCACCTCCCCTGTGAGGACAGGCTGAAAGAGTTGGGGTTGTTCAGCTTGAAGAAGAGAAGGCTCCAGGGGACCTTATAGCGGCCTTCCAGTACCTGAAGGGGGCTGCAGGAGAGATGGGGAGGGGCTTTTTACAAGGGCATGTAGCGACAGGATGAGGGGTAATGGATTTAAACTGGAAGAGGGCAGATTTAGACTAGAAGGAAGATTTAGGAAGAAATTTTTCACTGTGAGGGTGGTGAGACACTGGAACAGGTTGCCCAGAGAAGCTGTGGATGCCCCATCCCTGGAGGTGTTCAAGGCCAGGCTGGATGAGGCTTTGAGCAACCTGGGCTAGGGGAAGGTGTCCCTGCCCATGGCAGGGGGGTTGGAACTAGATGGTCTCTAAGGTCCCTTCCAACCCAAAGCTTTCTATGATTCTGTGATTTCAAACTGTATGTAACTGTGACTGTATATTGTCTCTTTTTGCTTAAAAAGATACATGCAAATGTTATTCCAAGACTAGTTTGATTCTGGTACAGTTTTCAGTAGGAATATGTCAATGAAAAGTTATGTATTAAAAAGATCAGCTTTATGTCTTCCTTGGAGTTCAGCTGGAAATTATATACATTAACAAAGAGAGAAGAAAGCAAGACTGGCTTTAAAAACTGTTGGGGAGAGGACATACTGTACATATAATCATGTTCATGCATACATACATATTTGATATGGACAGGCAGTCATATTTTCTTCTACACAGATCAATCATTGTCTTTCAATTCCTGTCTTGTCTGGCATCTACTGACCCATGCTTTAATTCTGTCAGGTCAGAGATATATGGGCCTTTGTAGTGTGCTTGTACTTCATGTCATGTCCCAGTGTTGTTGTACATCTTGTTTCAGAGGTATTTTGCTGTAATGTTCTGTGACCTTTTCCATTGAGTGAGGCAGTTGGAGAGCCACTCAGTGAGGGAAAATTGAGCTGTTTTATTCTTCCCTGAGGAGCCTCGTGTTTCCTTTGCACCATTCATTTGAAAGCTATCATTTTCTTGATTTTATAGCTGAAAAACACCATTGATTCACTGGATGCTAGATGCTAAGAGTCCTCCTATTGACATGCTATTGACAGTTTTCAGTATATTCTGTGTCTAATTATCACTCTTGGCTAAATGATACACCTTGTGGACTTGCGAGATGGAGTCAATAGCTCTCTCTGTATTGTTCTAGCAGCCCCTATTGAGGCTGGTGTCAAAGCACTGTGATTTATGCAATCAGAAAGAAAATTTCTGTTGGTGTACTGCATAATTAAACAAAGTACAGAGTGACTAGTGACAAAACCAGATCTGCCAAAGTCATCAGCAAATGAGAAAAGATCTCTACAGTAAATGGCTGAGACATTGAAGAATCTCTTTTGGCATCTTGCGTTTTTCAATTTTCAAGTGTTCGATTTTTCTTCCTGATATGTTGGAGAGGTGTTTTTTTTTTTTTTTTTCTGCTTTCCATCTTTTCCATTAGATAGTATTAAAAACTAAGCATATTAATTTATGTCTACATTAGTAAAGTTATGCTGCTAATGCTATTATAGATGGGAGGGTTGGTACATTTTACATGATCACTTTTAAATAAAGAATCTAATTTTGTGGCTTGCACACTCAGACAAGGAAGCAAATTGACTTCTCTTACATTTTGGAAAGTGAAAGTGTTAGCATTTTATCTGCATCTAGTTGATGGTCATTAATGTTTATAATTCCTATTTTTGTTTTATGGGATGTAATCATTTGATTTGCTCTGAGGTGTTATATCTTTAGAGAGAGAATATGAACTAACCATATAAGGAGAGATACTCCATTTGCATATGTGCAAGTTTGCATATAATCTATATATGTGTATTCAAATATGTGTTCAATGAATCAATACATTGAAATCTTAAGAACAGATTTTTTTTCAGAAATGGTACCAAATAATACAGCTCAACATTATGCCATGCCTTAGAATATCTAGTTGTTGTGGGGTTGGGTTGATTTGTTGTTTTTTTAAAGGTATTTTGGCAGATGGAATAATTTTGTGAAGTATCTATAACAAAGCTTTATTTGCATGATATTTTATTTATTGATGGTTAGTGGAAATGACTTGAAGAAGATCAAGTCCTTATGTGCCAACAGCCAAGTTGTGAATTCCATAAAAACTGTTAATTTTATTTTTTTTAGTCTTTACTAAGCAATTTCTTGTGTACTTATGGGACCATGAAACATCTCATTCAAGGCTTCCCAGGTGAATATGAAAAATAGCATAATTGGCATTTCTCCCCTTGTCACAGTTGTGTGTTCCGCTAGTATACACTGCAGAAGAAGGAATTTGAAGACTGGTATGTGACTAGACCAAGAAAGCTCTGAAACTACCCAGAGATGAGCTTCAGTGCTGGCTTTTCCCTTCTTCACAGTAGTACAATTACTCACTATCACCAAGGAATAAGTGAGTAAACAGTAGGGGGAGAAAAAAAATAAAAAAGTGCAAAATAGCATTGGTTTAATGTATGCTGTTCAGTCTCCTCAAATTTTACTTTCATCATCATAGTAGAAGACTATGATAGAAGAGTGAAAAATGCCAACAGCATGCTCTGGAAATGCTCTGTCTAAAGTTATTAAGAACATGAAGTTAAGGACCTCCAATTAAAAACTCTGAAGAGCAGTGTGGACCAAAGACCTAAGAACTGCTGCTTTTGTTTTCTTCTTTTTTTTTTTTTTTTCTTTTTCCTCAAGCGTGTGAATTAATGCTAAATTGTATAGTGCCAAATCAAGCTGCTGCTTGGTTCCATATATTGTGAATGTATTTTTGACCAAATTAAAGTAGGTATTTACACCAAAAACACCTTACAGTGCTGCAGCTACCATTTTTTAAACTCATACAGGTGTATTCTGTAATAGATATGTATCACTGTTGACTCCTTTGCAATGTGTATTCTTTCTCACCAGATCAGAGTACTGATGAGTTGAAACAGATTTGATTCCACAGTTACTAACAACTTTTGACTGTTTTACCCATTGATGTTTGGCTCTTGATTTGTTAGTATCACAAAGTAAATAAGTGTATTTAGTCCCCTTTAAGACAGGATGCCCAACTACAGCACTACAAAACACTGTCTGCATTCTATGTATTAAGACCACACAGAAGTATATTGTTTCTATAGTTCTTATTTGTCATAGAATCATAGAATCATTAAGGT
>NW_010146139.1:0-566 GCF_000699245.1 Pterocles gutturalis
TCTGCAGCACGGTGAGACAGCACTACCTGCACGGCTGCCACTGTCACAGCTGGCCAAAAGTCCTCTGCTGTCCCCACTGCAAACGCTCCATGGAGGTGAGGCACATGGGGTGCCCTGCGAACCTGGGGCTCTGCCCATGTCTGAGATGCCATGCACACCCAGCCCTGCCCACCCCCGCCCAGCCCCATTAACCCAGCCCTGTACCCCAACCCTACACACTCTATACCCCTGTCCTGCCCTATATACCAGCCCCCACCCCTAACCTGGCACACTGCAGCCCATAAACCCTGTCTGCAGCTTGCGCGCTCAGCCGTACACCTGCGCCCCATATTGACCCATCCCTGTACATCACACCTTGCACCCCCAGCCCTGCTCCCTGCAGCCCCTACACCCCATACCCTACACCCAGCCCTATACATCGTGCCCAGCACACACAGCTCTGCATGTTGCACCCTGTACCCCCGTCCATACATCCTGTGCGCACAGACGTGCCTTGCACTCCCCTTGCACATGCAGACACACCCACTCCTCCCTCGCACAAGCCCCCCCCCCATGCACACGCAGCA
>NW_010146139.1:603-3043 GCF_000699245.1 Pterocles gutturalis
GCACGGGACCTCTGGGCCCCCCCTGCCCAGCACCCCTGTGCTGCACCAGTTTCCCCAGCATTGTCTACGGCTGAAGAAACACGTCAGCTCCTGTGACAGCTGCTGCATCTGCCTCTGCGTGAAGTTCACCGCAGGCTTTGCCATGATGGTCCTGCTGTCCCGCCTCATCTACCTGCTGCTCGACACCCTGTGGTCCATCATCACGACGATGATAAGCACGTATCCTCAACCCTGGGGAGGCAGAGCCCTGCCCCGGCACGCACCAACATGTGTTGCACCACCCAGGCTCCTGCCCATTCCTCTGCCTGCGCATAGCCCCGGGGCCAGCACCACCCACGGGTGCCCACGGCACAGGGGAGCCTGGTGGTCTCCTTGCCCAGCACGCTTGTGTCTGTTTGTCCTTGACTCACTGCTCCAGCATCATGATGGCCCTCATCACCACTGTGTACCTGAGCCTGACTGAGTCTTGTGTCCTGTGTCCCCCAAGCACAGCACACTCCGAGGTGCCAGGTACGGCTGTGGGGTGTGGAGCATCCCGCCAGCCTGGGAGGGGGATGCAGGACATGGCTGGACCCCAAGCCCAGAGCAGGAGGGCAGCCCACGGATTGATGCTCTGTGTGAATTGGTCCCACCATGCATGTGTGGGGGTCCCTCGCTGTGCACACCCCCCTCTGCACCCCTTCTGGTGCTGGTCACACCGGTGACACCCAGCAGCACTGACCCACCACCACCTGCAGTGAGACCCCAGCCCCATTGCCATGCACAAGCCCACCCCAGGTGGGGCCAGGACACGCCTGTCTCATGGTCCCGCTGTGGGGCTGGGTGTCCCCACCCCGGAACTGCCCCCTCCGTGGACACGGAGGGTTCTCATCCCTGCAGCCCATGGCCCTGAGCCTTCCCTGCGCCGGCAGGACGGGACATGCCTGCAACGTGTTTGCTCCGACCAGCCCCAGGAGCTGGCAGGGATGGGTGTGGGCAGGGGAAATGCAGCGGGATGGGGCAGCCCAGGGTCCCCCCAACTTCTCTGCTTATTCCAGCCCCTGTCCATGCTTGGGATGGGCAGTTCTCGGGCCACCAGAGTCCATGGTGACCCAACAGCAGGCGAGCATCGCCTGGCATGGGCAAGGTGGGGGGGACACACAAGGCTCTGGGCGAACCCCACCAGCTCAGTCTCAGCCCCCTCTCCAGGGCAGAGCAGCACCAGGCACGGGGAGCCCCTTTCCTGCCAAAACCCCCTTCAGCAGAGAAGGAAAATGGGGCACCAAGACCGGAGCCATGTACCATCAGCCCAGGGCAGGGGTGGTTTGGAGGGTCCCTCAGCATTGCGGCAGCTGTTTTGCCCCGAGGAGCCAGCCAAATCTCCCCATTTGCTCAGTTAGCTTTTTGTTATTTTAAACAAAACTGTTTGACCGTGGAAATCTTGCCCCAAAAAAAAAAAAAAAAAAAAAAAAAAAGGCCAAAAGCCAAGCAAGCCAAGCAGACCCTCTCAGCATGCCCGCATCGCCCACGCTGCTGCTTTGTCAGCTTTCCCCAATACTTGGAAAAGCGCTTGAAATGCAAATATTTGCACAGATTTTTAGACAGTTTTCCACCCGTCTCTAATTCCGCATGGTTATGGCCAGAGGTGCCGACCCCAGCAGGCACGGCAGGCTCCCAGCTCACCATCACCAGCTTCTCCATAGCCAGGACATGTCAGGGAACAAAAATCTTTGTTCTAAACTCTAGTAGGAGGCCAAAATGTATTCCTCCCCATGCTCCTCTCCCACCTAGAGTCTGGGGCCACGGTGGACAGCAGGAACAGCGAGGACTGAGAACCTCACAGCAAGCTCAGGCTGTGGTCCGGCTGGACAAGGGGACAATAAAGATCTTCATCATGAGCTTGTGGTGGTCGGTGGTCACTGCTGTCCCAGGACACAGAGGGACAGACCCTGCTCAGCAGGACGGAGTGGCCAGGATGGTCCCTCTGCCAGGGGACATCCCTCACTCTGCCCAGTCCCTGTGGCAGGCAGAACCAGCACCCCGAGAGCAATGGGACGCCATGGCATGGGGGGATGCCTGGCACCCACCCCTGGGGGAAAACGCATAGGGATGCCCGGGCTCCGCACGACCGCGATGCCCTGGGTACCCCCCACCAAGAGGGTTTAGGGCAGAAGCGGCGTTCCCACCCTGCCGGTGTCCCAGCAGCACCCCATCGAGCCGCTGGAAGCAGGAAGGTGGGCACGACTCAGGAGAAACAAATAAAACGTGGAAGTCAACCAGACTTGTGAAAGAGACTGGAAAGCCTTTCCCAGGGCACTGGCCCAGTCTGGTCCCCCCCCATCCACCCCAGCCCCTGCAAGCATCGCCCCGGTGAGGAAACTGCTACTGAGAGTTTGGTGGAAGTGGATGGGGGGCCAGATCCTGCTGCTCGTCATGCGAGGCTGCTGCCACCACCCACCTT
>NW_010146139.1:3221-3451 GCF_000699245.1 Pterocles gutturalis
GCCCTGCCCACAGCTGGCCCCCAGATAACGCCCGTGTGCTCCCCACCGATTGCCCCGGGGAGGCAGCTGGCGAGGCGGGACCCACCGTCCCTGGGAGATACGGCCAAGGGCAGGGGGGCTGCCACAGGAGTGTGGGACACCGGGCCCCTGCGGGTCCCCTTCCCGGGGTGGGAGAAGCTCCCCAGCTCCCCCGGGGGCACAGCTGGGGTGGCACAAGGGGTGAGCCCCCC
>NW_010146140.1:0-41334 GCF_000699245.1 Pterocles gutturalis
CCTCCCGGTACCGGGGGTGTCCGTGACCGGGTGCCGCTGCCTCAGCGGTGAAACGCCAGGCCCTGGGTACAGTCTGTTTGTATTTCACTCGAAAAGGCCCCTGAGCTCGTGGCAAGGTCTGTGTGTGCTTCCAGCTTTGAAACGGACTTTCCTGGGTCTGAATAACTCCAGTGCAACGTGACTTTACCTCAGGACGGTGTATTCAGTGTTTGTGTGCGTAAAATGGACACAGCTGTGTTGGACGGTGTAGTTTCATTAACGTCGTGTTCTTTTTCAGAGTTTGTTTTTTTTAAACTCAAATGGGTGATGAAAAGGATTCTTGGAAAGTGAAAACTTTAGATGAAATTCTTCAGGAGAAAAAACGAAGGAAGGAGCAAGAAGAGAAGGCAGAGATAAAGCGTATGAAAAATGTAAGTATACGAGCATTTCTAATGAAACCTGAGGAGCTTTAGTGCCTGTATCCACATTTTCTGATGAGAACAAGGCTTCTTCCGCTGTCAGTGGAGTTTTTTCTGTGCTCTTATGTGTGTTTCCTATGTGATCTCTCATTCCAAAGTTTGCCAAAAATCCAGTGTTTTGCTAGGATGGCATTGGCCTTACATTGTATACGGTGCTTGGTTTCAGAGTTGTTGGTTAGAAAAGGTAAAGCAATGGATGTGATTAATGGAAGTTGCAGTTCAAGTAACAACCAGTTAAGGATGGCTTTTGAGCCAGGAATGAAAGAGTTGAGTACTACGTAAATTTTTTCATTTTGAGACATAAAAATTAATTGCATTTTGTTTTTACCCTTTCTTGCATTCCTATCCCAGTCAGATGATAGGGATTCAAAGCGAGATTCGCTTGAAGAGGGGGAGTTGAGAGATCATCGTATGGAAATAACCATCAGAAATTCACCTTACAGGAGGGAAGACTCTATGGAAGACAGGTAAGAATAAGAGAATAACTTTGTTACTGTAGGAAGAGTTACTGAAATTAACCTTTGGAAGCACTGAGAACAGGGTTTTAAAATGTCTGAAGGGGAAAAGTTTAACTTTAGCATGCAGATGTGCCATCTTGCCTCCATTCATAGAGCATGCCAGGGCACCATGCTGAAGTACTCATTAAGGCTTAACAGTATTGTGGTCCAATTTTGGCTGCTACCTAGTGATAAAATGTTGCACTCAAGATGCAGTTAAAGCAGGCCTGCTGAGTTCTCTTCAGTGCTTCATTCATCCTCAGCTTGCTTGTGTATTAAAAATGTGCATATAATAGCTTAACTTCTCACCTACTTGACTGGTTTTCTGTAAGCTGCTCTTAAAGCCTTGATTCAGGGATATTATGGAAATGAACTTTAATATAAATTAATAAAATAGGAAAAAATGCTTTCTTTTAAAAATGGAGAAAAGAGGAAAAAACACACAATCTATTTGATGGTACATGTCACGTTCCTGAGTTTATTAATTTGTCTTGTATTTTAGAGGAGAAGAAGATGATTCCTTGGCTATCAAACCACCACAGCAAATGTCACGGAAAGAAAAAACCCATCATAGAAAAGATGAGAAGAGGAAAGAGAAACGTAGACATCGTAGTCATTCAGCAGAAGGTTGTTATTACTATATTTGGGTGACATTTCTGGTAGCGTCCCAAGATGAAGCCAAACAGGCACTATGTAGAAAGTAAATAACAATAGCTAGGAACTAAAGAAATCATGTCAGGCGGATAAGACAGAGGAATTTAGACTTGTATTATTTCTTGGATTATGTTTAGTGCCCTTAAGGAAATGTCAGGGGCATACATGTGTTTGAGAGAACAGTAATCACTTTGGGACAGGGACACAGAGTCTACTTTTACTCTTTGAAGTCTGTTAAGCTACTTTCTGGCTTCTCTGAGTGAGTGGGCTGAGCTATGATCTTTGTACCTGACTGTAGAGGAAAAAATATCCTTTCTAGAAACATTCATGTTGTATTCCTCTTACTAACAGCCTTTTTCTGGTTTTGATGCAAGCATTTGTGCAAGATCTTATAATCTTTTAGTTTTCCAACACCCTTTCAGGTCAGGATTTTCCATTAAGAAAATAACAGAGCCCATGAAAATAGGTTACCAGAAGTTTCATCCTTTCTAGTTTTGCTTTTTAAAAATAGGAGCACTAAATATTTTGAATAGTAATACTTCAAAATTCGTTTTCGTTTGTTTAGGGAAACATGCCAGAGTGAAAGAGAAAGAACGGGAACATGAGCGTAGGAAGAGACATAGAGAAGAGCAGGATAAAGCCCGTCGTGAATGGGAAAGACAGAAACGGAGAGAAATGGCAAGGGAGCATTCCAGGAGGGAGAGGTACATCCACCCCTCCCTCCCCTGTGACAATCCAGCAAAGTGATGAACAGCTTCCTCCTCTAAATCTATCTCTAACCTTTCACTGTTTCATTGAGAAAAAAATTCAGAGCAAAAACTTGTAAGGTCTGATCCCCATGCCATCTTCCTGTGAATGTGTTGTCTAATGAAATTGAGTTCTTGACTTTGATTACCTTTGTAAGTGACTTCATTACAACAGATATTTCTAGGTGAATTCATTGCCAGTATTTTACTATCACGAAAAAAAAAAGAGTGCAGACCAGTTTTGCATAGTATCAGAGGATTTATTAACTGACCTCACTTCATTTCTGTTTAAATCCTGATAAGGGTACAGAAGCTCGTGTGTTTGAGAATGTGTGGTCTTTGTCTTTGAAACGTTTTTTTAAAGGATCAGCTGAAAAAGCTACATCTGGTTTTGACTGATACGCAATCAGTGGTGGTGTTGCTAAGGAAATTGAATGGCCCTGTAGTTTGTTACAGAAAAACAGTTTTCCTTTACTTCATAAGCTGGATTTGTAGTGAACTATAACATAACCAAAAAAAAATATTTTCTAGAGATCGTCTGGAGCAACTTGAGCGAGAACGAGAGAGAAAAATCAGAGAGCAGCAAAAAGAACAAAGGGAGCAAAAAGAACGAGAAAGGCGAGCTGAAGAAAGACGTAAGGAACGGGAAGCCAGAAGAGAAGGTAACGATCTCCGTACAAATGTTGTTTGGGCTTACTGTCTGCTGACACAATGGTGGAATGGAGGTATAGAAAGTGTTTTTTATTTAGGTCAGTGCCAGAATTTTAGAAAAAGAAAAAGCAGCAGGGGGAGGCTTCTACATGGTGGTGGGGGGGAAAATCTATTAAGTTCTACATGGGGAAATAAAACAATGTCATTGTGGCATATTGGTGAGTCAGTAAGGCTTTCTTTGCCTCTCTCTGTTAGTCTGGTTTCCTATAGAAACAATATTTCTGTAATTGACATTGTCTGAGTCTGTGTGTGTGTGTGTGTATCCATCATGATCCCAGTCACTTCTGAACTCTTTGGCTGAATGTAACACAATTTGGTAGAGGTTGAAGTCTCAAAATTAAGTGTTTTAAGGATTTGGGGAAGTAAATTGCAAAGGGAGGGAGAGAGATCATGTAAGTACTTCAACCACAAAAAAACCTGTAGTGAGAGTCAGGTGGGGAAGATCTGGTAACTGAGCAATTCAAGTCAGCTTCTACACATGAACCCTCACTGTACCAGGTGCTTGTAATCTATGTTCAGATCATTTTTGGTTTAAGTCTCTGTTTGTCCCAGCTTTCTGAGGTAAATAATCAGAGCCCATTCCTCAGGTGACAAAGATTGTCTAAGAGTAGCAGAAGCAGCCATGTTTATTGCTCTTCTTTCTAGTTTGGCTCATACTGAACAGCTCGTTAGCCTTTCATTTTAGTTATTTTTATTGCTTCAAATGTTCTGTCAGCTCCTTCTAACCCTTAGCTGTTTTTAGTGTTTTACGTATCTTCCTGCTCTGTCCACTTCTCTCTCTGGCATTAATGCCTTAGTTTCAGGGTGTCTGCTGTGTAGTCATCTTGCTTCTGTTTCCCAAGTGTGGCAGCACCTTTCTCTAAGGAGCACAAACCCACATTTCGTTGTGCATGAGGTGAATCACGGTCCTTTGTTCTCCTGGACATAGTTAGGTTCCACTTCGACTCCTCCCCATTACCCTTCAGTTTGTAAGGACAAATGAAAAGTATGCAAAGCAGGCGGCTGTGGCAGACAGAATTATTCTAATTAGGGCAGGGAGATGTAACGATTTCTTCCGGTTTTGTTTTCACTAGTTTCTGCACACCATAGAACAGTGAGGGAAGAATATGGAGACAAAGTAAAAATGAGACCCTGGAGTCGCAGCCCATTACGACAGCAGAGAGACAAGCTTGAGCAAGCAGATAGCAGGAAACCAGGTAGCATTTGCCACTTTATAATGTCTTCACCCTGTTCCGGGGTAGTGTTGAATTTTCAGTAGTAAACATGTATCCCTGGTACTCTATCGAAAGTGTTGTCCACTTCAGCCATGGCGGCATAACTCTGGATATTCATGAGTATGTACACATGTACCATTTCCTAAAGCAATGCTGGTTTTGTGGGTAATTGTGCAAGTGACGTATTGAATGGATCTTTCCTTTTTAGTAGTAGGAGTATTAAAAAAGTTTCAGAGTTACTTCGTTCCATGATGAAAGAAGCAGCTGACTGAATTTTAAAAATTTTGCAGTTTAATTCCCTTGCAGATTAAAAAGGGATTGTTTACACTAATTCCAGTGGGATTTGTTGTTAGAATCTAAGCTACCTTTAAAAGTTGCCTTACAGGGAGTGATGCAGTCTAAGCATCACTGATATTGTCATCTTGTAGAAGAAAATAAATGCTGAAGGCAGTATTCTGGTGTCTTGTTTTCTAAGACAGAAAATGGTCCTTGCCACACCTAGAAGGTCCTAACTGTGAGCAGAGAACTTGCACAATTGATGTAAAAGTGTCTTTGGTTACAGAAGAAAAGCTCTCTGTCTGCTTTGTTAATGTGTGTAGCTGTAAAAATAAGTGTCCCTATTTCAAGTAAGCTGATTGCAGAGTGTAATCAGCTGCAATTCCAGGTGGAGGCAGGCACTAAGTCCTTTGAAGCCACTGTCTAATCGATCAGCAGTTATCCGCACGTACTGTTTCGTGGTGGTCCAGAGTGCACACATTAGTGAGACTGTGTTGTGGTGATACTTGTTACCATGTTACTTTTTTTTTTTCCCCAAATTTTTTTTTTTAATTACACTTAGAGGGGCTTAGGCATATGTCATGTTTAAAAAATGAAAGGTCAATATTCCACATTTTTGGCTGATGATCCTGCACCACTGCAATTCAGAAAAGCTGTTTGTCTTCTGAGCAGAGTGGGAATTTTTTTAGTGTTCGGTATTTCCAGTACAGAATGTTCAGCACCAATTTAATGGCCAGAGGATGTACAGCAGTTTTCTGGGTATTCAGTCTTATAAGTAGATGTGACATTCAGTCAGCACCCTGTTTTAATTGTTATGGTCTCAACAGTAAAAGAAGAGAAACCAGAAGAGAGAGATCCTCTTTCAGACTTGCAAGACATCAGTGACAGTGAGAGAAAAACCAGCTCGGCAGAGTCTTCATCAGGTGATGAAATGCAGTTTAGTAGATGTAATTAATTCCACAGTTATCTGTTAAAGAAACTCTGTTGCTGGAGTGTGTGCCTGCGTAGTTATGTGTCTGATTATTCCTGAACAGAATCTGGATCAGGCTCGGAAGAAGAGGAGGAAGAGTCTAGCAGTGAAGGTTCTGAGGAGGAGGGAGAGGAAGAGGAGGAGGAGGAGGAGACGGGAAGCAATTCTGAGGAAGTATCTGAGCAGTCAGCTGGTGAGTACCGTAAAGCAGTCCTAGAATAGTGTGTTATGATTTTCTTTGTTTCTCATTCTGTATTGTTTTATTTGAACATTTTCCTTTTCTCTTAGTCTAGGATAGGCTGAGACCTCACAGGTCAAGATAACTAAAAAGAAAAAAAAAACCAAGTACAAGTCATATTCTATCCTTTTATATAGAGGTAATACCAATTATTCATCTAAGAAGCCAGATAGAGAAGTTAAAGCCATTTTTGTCTTCCTAAAATGGTGTAAGGCTAACAGTTCAAGTAATTTTGTAACTTAACAAATATTCTGTAGAGAACAATTCTGCACTTACTTGGGGGTGGTGAAACACAAATGTCTCTGTCATTTTGAATTATTTTCAGTTGCAAGTTTCAGATTTTTTTTTCATGCCAGTACAAATAAATTAACATAATGAAAAAAGGTTTAGTCAAAAAGCCTACTTACAGCTGTTCATGTCAGTAATGAGCAAAGAAAAAGCACAAAAGCATGCTCTGATGTATTTTTATTTAGGATCAGTTACAGTTAATAAGCAAATATTCATAAGTTTCCTGACTTAATTTATTCACCTGTTCCCATCCATGAATTCCCAGATAACTGGTAAGAATTGTGTTCCCTGCTGGCATTCTGTTGGGTTAGGAGGAGCATTTGCTTTCCAAGTGAAACAGAAGTCAAGGTCACTAACTAGATAGTGGTGAAGAAGGCCTGGCGAATTAGAAAAGCATTTCAGTAGGGATCTGCCTTACAAGGAACGACAGAAGTTGAGTTTATTCAGTTGCCCTGGATTCTGTTTTGCAGAAGAGGTGAGCGAAGAAGAAATGAGTGAAGAGGAGGAACGGGAGAATGGAAACCACATCCCAGTTGGTATAATGCAAATACTGCATATTTAAAGGAGTCTTTGGCTGAATTTTTGCAGCCAAATAAATCTATTCCTACAAATATTTAAAAATATTTTAAATTTATTTCTTGCAGCAGTTGTGCCATCATTCTAAAGCATCATATATTTGGCATTTTGAGGCCTCATGTCAGAATTAGGAATTTTGGGTCTCTTGTCCTGTCCTCTGACCAGGAAAGCTTTGCAATCAGAATGAGATTCACTGGGTCAGTTTCTCTCTCATTCTGTTAGTGTAAAGATCTTTCTACACGGTTCCATTTAACGCTGGAAATTGTATGTGTGTGACTGTAAATGAGTTCTTGAAAGCATCATCTCTGCAAAGAGAAGCAATGAGGCTTCTCAGTGATCCTATTGTTGCACAAGTTGCACACCTGTCTCGTGTGTGCGATCAGTGTTTCACTGCCCTTGTGTGCCTAAACCTGAGCTTAATTGTTCCAAACCGCTCCCCCTTTCCACGACTGATTCTGACTTGTAAAGTTACAGAGTCCAGGTTTGACCGAGATTCAGCAAGAAGAGGAGGAAGTAGGGGAGGGTACCCCTCACTCCAATGCGATGACAGAAGGAGACTATATTCCTGACTCACCGGCCTCCTCCCCCATCGAGCTGAAACAAGAGCTTCCCAAGTATCTTCCTGCGCTCCAGGTAGGGGGATCACTTAACGGAGGCTTGAGAATATCATCGGCAAATGGATTTCCCGAGCTGCTATGGTAACATCATGAACACATACTTGTGCGTGAGACAGTTCGGGCACAGTACGCCTTGCTGACGCAACATCACAAAATACACGTTCTGTGTGAAATGTTGCTGTCTCTTTTGGATGAGGAAAAGCTGTGCATGGAGCAAAGATGAGATTGCCCTTATAGACAAGAATGTCATAATACATGGGATACTCTGGTATCTTGGTATTGCTATCTGAAAATACGTACTTGTGAGAGAAGAGTTCTTCAAAATGGTGTAGCCATTTTGTTGAATTCTGTTGGTAAATTTTAACTATTCCTGTGAAGTTGCTGAAGTTTACCTTACATCTGCTTAAAAAAACCAAAACCCTCCCCCAGATGCTGGAGGAGTAAATGTTGTCTGTCTGTTTTTCAGGGATGTCGTAGTGTGGAGGAGTTTCAGTGTTTGAACAGGATTGAAGAAGGAACATATGGGGTAGTGTACAGAGCAAAAGACAAGAAGACTGGTTAGTATAAGTGGTCTCCAGTTATTATCTTCATAATATTTAGGGCTGCAGTTGTTAAGGCTGCAGTTGCTGAGTTACCAGGTTGCAACTTTTCAGAATTTGATGTAAGTGTTCCACCAGGAGTCACTGTAAGCACAGCTTCTGATTAGAGAATTCATAAACACAGCAGCTGGTGTGCAGCGAGTATACACTGCAGTGTTGTGTTCTAGAAAGAAATTTCACTCTTTTGGATTGTTGTCTTGGATTTTATTCTTTAAACTTGGCAATCATGTGGTGGTGGTGGGTTTTTTGCTTTTACTTTGCTAATCTGAGACTTGACTCTGCTTCTTGGCTCAACATAATGTCTTGAGTAAGAGTTTTCATTCCAATAAATTAAATGAGCGACAGAACACTGGGGGATCTCTTAACGTGCATTTTATTAGCTATGTGATGGGAAGTCTGCAGTTAATAATTCCGTTTTCTTTGCAGATGAAATTGTGGCTCTGAAGCGACTGAAAATGGAAAAGGAAAAGGAAGGCTTTCCCATTACTTCGCTTAGAGAAATAAATACTATTCTGAAAGCCCAACACCTAAATATTGTCACTGTCAGAGTAAGGCCACATTCTTCTATTTCTTCTGGTTTGTTCTTGAAATATTGCTTCTTGGCTTTTAAAATGCCTTATAAAAATGTTAGCATTCCTAGCAGAGCTTGTTTCTGGAAACAGTTATATACTGCCCATAAAACTAAATAGACAGTGCTTGTCTCTGCTGATATTGTACAAAAGTGAGCTGCTTTTTTTTCCATAGAAAAATACATTTTTCTATGGATTTTACCAATTGCAGGCTCCATTTATCCTCTTGCCAGTAAATTGATAAAATTAATTTTTGCATGCTTTTTAAACACTGTGTGCTTGTTTTGATAATTTGTTTCTATGTTTTAGGAAATTGTTGTAGGTAGTAATATGGATAAAATCTATATTGTCATGAACTATGTAGAACACGATCTCAAGAGTCTGATGGAAACCATGAAGCAACCATTCCTACCAGGTACCATTTGTCATAGTCTGCTCTAATTCTCAAAACTGGCAAAGTGGCCAACTCCAGCCTCAGTGTCTTTGGGCTGTACTGACATCAGAGAAGTGGCTTTGTACGGTGACGTGCATTGCCTTGGAATGTCCTGCGAGTGTTCTTTGGAGCAGAGACTTGGTTGCTTTTTCTCTGTTTGATCTGTTTTTAGTGACACCAGAAAGGATTGTAGGCTGGGAGTGCTGATATTCATAATTTGGCTGATGAATCCAGTTTGCATCCTTAGGGTGAAGGAGAGGTTCAGATGTGAAATTGAGGGAGTTTCCTCTGTACTAAACTGGAAAAGAACACTGCGTTTTGATTTTGGCCACTTCCCAGGTTTTTGAGAGGCATTAATTTCTAAGAATTACTTGGATACATTCCAGGTATCCAAATTAATTTACTTTATTGTCAGTTCTGTGGGTTTAACTGCTTTTGTTTCATGGTACGGTCTATACTGTGCTTTTACCCTGACATCTCGTTCTTCCCCCTGCCCTCTTCTCTGTTCTCAAAACAAATAGATTTCTTCTCTTAAATGTATTTGGCTTCTTTTTATCATTTCAGGTGAAGTGAAAACCCTGATGATTCAGTTACTGCGGGGAGTCAAGCATCTTCACGACAACTGGATACTTCACCGAGACTTGAAAACTTCCAACCTGTTGCTCAGTCATTCAGGCATTTTAAAAGTAAGAATTACATGAAATACACCATGCTTACGAAAACGCTTGGATTGCAAGATTACACTGCCTGCACGCTGTTTTGCATTGGCCTTGAAGAGGCAGGAGGTGTGGCTGGTAAAACGGATGGTTGCCAAAGAGGGAACTTTACTATTGGAGAGATTGCCTTGCCTTGCCACAGCTGTAAGAGTTACGCCTTTTTGAAGGCAGGAGGCCATGCAATAGCCGATGTGGCCAATGAATATTGGCAGTGTTAGTAAACAGGCTGGTTAGGGTTGGGAATGTTGCTGATACCGCTTTTCCCTTAGGTTGGAGATTTTGGACTGGCCCGAGAGTACGGATCCCCGCTGAAGCCCTACACGCCAGTGGTCGTGACGCTTTGGTACAGGGCCCCAGAGCTGTTGCTGGGAGCTAAGGTATGGTTTTCCTTGTTCCTCTGGCTGCTAGAGGAATGACTCTTCAGACTAACTTTATTTTATAATTTATGAACAAAGTATGAGTATGTGTGATTCTTTATATTGATTTGGAGGTGGAAATTTGGATCTTCAGTATTATTTTTTCCTAACAACACAGCTAAAAAGGTTCCATCTTCCACAGACAGAAGGTGGGTGGGTGACAGATTGAGTTTTTCTCCTTTAGAACGCTGATGTGGCAGTGCTGCTGGACTTCTCATGGACTGCTGCAAACTGGCACTTTTTTTTTTTTTAACCTTTTTTGCTGTTGTGGCAAAATAAGGGCTAAGGAGCTCTCTGAAAGAGAGTGCAAGTTAGAATGCTAGTTGTGATGCTGTCTGTGAGTGGAAAATTAAAAAAAGGCAGCATTGTGGAGACTTTCACGTGTCATCCTGACATATTTGTGTCTGTGGGTATTTATTACTCATAATTCACATTAATTTTAACTTTAATACAGTTGAGACCCATGCCTTGGGTATTGGAGTGATCGGATGTGTTCTGTTCAGAGTGGTAGAATCTTCAAAACAAAACCAAACCACCCCAGACAAACACATAAAACCCCGAACCAATCAGTGAAAGTACCTTACTGATTTTACAAGGTTTAATGTGTTCCTTTTCAGGAATATTCAACGGCGATAGACATGTGGTCCGTGGGCTGTATATTCGGCGAGCTGTTAACCCAGAAACCGCTGTTTCCAGGGAAGTCAGAAATCGACCAGATTAACAAAGTTTTTAAGGTAACATTTTTAACAACTTTGGATTCTGACTGGTTTTAGAGGCAGGTACCTTAGAGTAGTAAGAAATTAAAAGGGCTTGTTGCTCTTTGACAGACATTCAACCTTAATGAAAGGCTCATTAGTCTGATTGCTCACTCCTCAGTGCTGATAGGCAGCGAAGATCATGAGTTGTGTTTTCTCTGGGTATTTACCAACTCCTGTAGCTACATAACAAATAAGCAGAAGGGGTTGCACTATAGAATTAATTTATTGAGGAAATGTTTTCCTTGACAGGATCTGGGTACTCCAAGTGAAAAAATCTGGCCTGGTTACAACGAGCTGCCGGCAGTGAAGAAGATGACGTTCACGGAATATCCCTACAACAACCTGCGCAAGAGATTCGGAGCGCTCCTCTCTGACCAGGGCTTTGATCTGATGAACAAGTGAGTGCTAGATCCTGGGGTGTCCTTGGGAAGATGTGTTCCCGTGCTGGGATAGTGGTCGGAAATGATTTGCAGTGAAGCACGGTATGTCGGTGCATTTCACCTTGTCAGAACATGCTGCTGTGTTTTGAAGTTTGTGACATTCCTTGTAACAGCTTTATTAAGGATACCGTGCTCTTACCATCTGCTGTTAAACCTCAGTCCGAGATTGTTCTTGCACACCTATAGCCTAGAAGAATAGATAAATGTTTCAGTAGTAGTTCTAGCTCATTCATGTTGTTTATTTACATGGTGAGTCAGCTGTCATGCAGTCTGCTGCTGGATCCTGTTAAAAAAATTTACAATTCAAGAAAGGAAAAAAACCCAGTACATCCCAGAGATCATATTAAAAAATTAGGAAAATAGCAGTCTTGGTTTTTTTTCATAGGTTTTCAAAGTTAACTAGTTCTGTCACATCTGATGTTCTGGCAATTCTTTTAACTGACTCCACTGGTGCATTCTGATTGCATTCCAAATAATTTTACTTTAGAAGCTTTACAATGGCTTGAGATATTTTTGTTCCCCTCCCTACCCTAATCGTCCCTTTAAATTTCAGGACATGAACTGGTGGAAATTATTTTCAGATATTATTTAAATTTTTTTTTTAATTATTTTTTTGAAAAAATGGGGGATTTCCAGTCTTCCAAATTTTCAAGAATTGTGCTGCTTCAGGTTTCTGAATGAGTTGTGAATAATTGATTGGCAGTTAGGTAACCTTTCAGGAGGTCCACGCACAACTTGTCTTCATAAAGAGGGATGTCACATCAGTGCTGCTTAATTGCTCTGGTTGTGACAGGGCTCTGTCTTCATAATTTTGGCTAAGAATGACAACACTACACTACTCCTGGAGGTCTGGAACTTGCAGAAACACACAAGCAAGCGTCAGTGGAACTCATTCCATGTACAAATCTTGGATAAATAAGCATTTACCTCGTCAGGGCCAGATACTGTTTGGTAGGATGAACAGTATAGTAAACTAAGTTTCTGTATTACAGAAGGTTTAAAATAACCACAAGCTGTACAGTCAAGTTACACTGTATTACAATATTTTATGGTGTATCAATATAATCTCAGTTTGTCTTCTCTAAAAAGCAAAGTAGCACTGTCAAAAAATATTTTAATTGAACCATCCTGGCTCCCTTTGGAGCTGTATCTGACTACCCATAGGTTCTGAGCTGTCTAACAACGTACACCTCTGTAAACAGAGCCTGACAAAAGCTACTGCTGAGCTGCAGTTCTGTTAATTCTAGGTTCATGTAGGAAGCTAAGTGTTAGATCGCTGATGTCAGCAATCATACCCATTAATAGATTTTTTTGTTAAAAATCAGAAAATTCTAAATTGTACTTCTGAAGGCTTTATAGGCTCAAATTTTGCTTCTTTCTGGCCCTCTTCTTCCCTATTTCATTGTCTTCTTAATTTCTTCTCAGCTTTTTGACATACTACCCAGCCAGAAGAATTACTGCTGAAGATGGTTTGAAGCACGAGTATTTCCGAGAGACTCCCCTTCCGATCGACCCCTCCATGTTCCCCACCTGGCCAGCAAAAAGTGAACAGCAGCGGGTAAAACGCGGCACCAGCCCGCGACCCCCCGAGGGAGGCCTTGGATACAGTCAGTTGGTAAGTGGAGCCGATTGAGGCCATTTCTTGTGTCCTCAGACGTGTCCAAATCCTGATTTTGGAAAAATTTCTGTGGACTGCATTTTGTCAGCCTTCCGGGGCTCAGGATCCTAAGCCCCACCTGTATCTGCATGAAAAAGACACTACAGCAGTCCCGTTTTCCCTGTTCCTTTTCAGAGGGTGGTTGCAATCACTGTTGTGTTCACAGCGTCATCATTTCAGTATGTGATCTCAGAAAGAAACGGTGCCTAGTTTTATCACAATGCAGAATAGTTTTTCTTCTGAAAGTGTACATTGTTTTACACTTTCCACTAAGCTTTTAAAGTGCTGATTTATTTTTGAAAAAAAATAGTATAGGTCACAGTTCCTGTTTATACAGTGTGTTCACTAATTTTTTTCTCTTTTAGTGGTGCAGTCAAAAGTGGGTATAAAAACCAGGTGTACACTTGAGATGCCTTTAGAAAAAATAACTTCTGAAAAAGCAAAGTGTGAAGATCACGAATTAACACTCTGCATTGACCTTAGCTATGATGCCACTGAATCAAACACTTGTTTCCCATCTCCTAGAGATCCTTTGGTGGTTTTTTTTTTTTTTTGGTTTTTAGATTTTTGTGAGAGGTAAATGCACCTGTATGGCCACTTACTGATCAGGGAATTGGTTTTCGCAGGGTGATGATGATCTGAAAGACACGGGTTTTCATCTGACCACCACCAACCAAGGAGCATCTGCTGCAGGACCTGGTTTCAGCCTCAAGTTTTAAACTTAACGTGAAGGAGGCAGGAGGGAAAAACCCAAACCAACCATTCATGTGAGTGGATTTCTGAGTGCCCCAGTTCTGTTCTTGATGTCAGGGGGGATAGATGGTTTTTACAGAGAAAAAGTCAAACGTCACCACAGCTTCAAAGGCTCTTGCTGGGTGTGGAGTATAACTGCTGCATTCCATTGAGGACTGGAACTAACCTGAAAAGCCAAGGATCGTTACAGAATTTGACAAAGGAAAACTTGAAGTACAATCCTGGAACAGTTCCTGGTTTATTTTTAGGTTGTTTTTTCTTTTTGTTGGGTTTGTTTTGTTCCTTGTAAATTTGTAGAATTAAAATACATTTTTAATTGTTTAACTGTGTGAAGGATTCCATTTCTTCACATTCAGCAAACGTGGATGGTGGTGGCATTACATCTTCTAGAGTGAAACTTATTCCCCCCCTGCTGCCCCCAGATCTGTGCTGACACTATTGCAGCCTCCTGGCAGCCTGGGCAAACAACTTCTTTAAGGAAATTGTATGTGTCTGAATAGAGTTGGGGCAAAACACCGTAACAGTTCAGAGTTCTCTCTCCTGTTGTGCGCCTTGGAGAGAGCGAGGCTGGGCTGGGCTCAATACTCCCCACAGTATTTCTGGGTGCACTCCGGAGCTGACACTGATGTCTGGTACACGTGTATTTATGATGGCACTGGTGCAAAAGTAAGTACTCAATTGTTTTATAAATCAAAAAGATTTACTATGGACACTTGAAACCTTATTTTCTATAGAAAGCTCTTTCAAATGTGCCCCTTTTTCCATCAGAAGAGCTTACCTTTACTGATAGTGTAACACCATACTCTGGTCCCTTCTCGTAAGATGAAAGACCAGAGGAATCGTGTTGTGGTATCACAGTGGGCCGAGTCCCTAACGTATAATGCTGTCATGCTGGGACCAGGAGGAGCTGGAAATGCCGGGGTATTCGTGCAGTCAGCACTGGGCACCAGTCCAGGAACAGGATTAACTCAAATTACAAACATTCCATGGATTTTGGTGCATTTTAAGAGTTTGCCTGCCAATGCTAATGCTGCTTTCCTGCTGGATGGGGCACGTTTACCTCAGCACTGCGGTGACAGGGGGGAGGATGGTGATGGCAGCCACCTCCTCACTGCTGAAGGAGTGGAGAGGCCGATTGATCAGAGACCTACAGGACAGGTTATGAGGCACTGCTGAAGGAGGTAAATAGTTTGTTGGAATTACAGGAGTAATAAATGCAAACCACAGGAAAGCAGTTGGGGAAAAAAGATGTTCTGTGGATACTTGAACTGAACACGTCAAAACGTGGAAGGGAGTAATGAGAAAGGGTTTGTTGTGACCATACATCCTCCTTCTGAGAAGTGAAAGAAAAAGTAATATTAGGTCTTACACTTTTTTATAAGTTCTTCTAGTCTATGCACCAGGATCTGAAAAAATGACAGCAAAACTTACAGAGTATAACCTGTCATTTTCCTTCCACAATACCTGCCTCCATTGGAACACAGCTGAGCCATGGCCCTGTTCATCCATTTGTCTGACAAAGCGTTATGTTCTTTTTCAGCAGTCCACAGTGATCCACACAGTTTAACTGCAAAATCTGACACTTCACTTTTTTTAAAAAAATTTAATTCTCTGTACAGCACATACTTGGTAAACTCTTTATAATTAAAACTAATTTGGAAAAGTTTTATGTTCCAGTACTCAAGTCTCAGAGTCTCTTTTGCCCAAGGTACGGAAGCAGCTGATGCAGAAGTTCAGTTGCACTACAGGAGATTAAATATCAAAGGCCAAAGAAACATTTTGAAAGAGAACTGGCAGCAATTGAAGTGCTCGTTCCAGGGCTCTCCTCAGTGCTTCAGTCTGATTCTCCAGGAATATGTTGTCAAGATTCGTTCTTTTTTCTTTACTATACAAGTGTAAGTTCCTTCATTAATGGCATTTGCAATGATGCTCATGTGATCGTCATTTAGGGATAAATAACCTGGATATGAGTACTCCAGAAGCTCCTTGTCTTTATACCAGCTGTCATGAGAAAAAGAACAGAAATTAAACCACAGAACGCCCAGTACTGAGCAGCATGTGTTAGTGGTTCTTTCTCCAGGCAGGTTTTCCATGATAAGTGTACAGCACAGGTGGGACATTAACAGGGTGAATTTATATTTCAGGTGGATGATGTTACACCAGGGCCCTCTCCTGAGTAATTACGGTGCTTGAATCTTATTGAAAACTGATGGGAATTTAGGTCCTCAGTCTAAACTAACTCAGTTTTCAATACATCCAGCAATAACACACTTGGACATTAGTAAGCTGACAAATGGAAGGGGTAAATTTAAGCCTGCAGTTCTTTGCAGAAGAGGGGTCTGTGGTAAGAATTATCTTTGTGCTGTATCTGTGAATTGGGTTTTATCCTTTCTCACCTCAGCTCGCTTATCTCCGATAGCTCTGCTCTCAGCCTCACTGCTTTGCGGTATTACCAACAGTATTTGCACACTCCCTTCCCCCAGCTCCCAGCCACCCCTCTGGGTGCCCGATGGCACCTTCACCAGCAAATCATCTGCATTCTCATCTACGCTGGTTTGTCGTAATTCCTCATCCTTTTTGGGTATGTGAGCAGCAGAGTCTCCTAAAGGACTGAAATAAATGACGGAGCACTTACTAAACTTTGCCTTTTTTATGAATTATCTTCTGTCCACAGCGGAAGGTGACGTTCCTGCCTTCAGACACAGTCTTGGTTTTTGTCCTTGGTGGGGGCAGAGTAGGGGGAACCGTTGGAAAGGGGAATTCTGTCCACCAGAGGTGAGAGAAAGAAATGGCAAAAGTTAGAACATCTCATTATCAAGCTTTAGTCATTCCAGAATGCTTTCACAGAATTCTATTATTGCCTAAGGAACCTGAAAAGTGTTAATTTACATCAGCATCTCCCTTCTGCAGCTGGGAGCTGGGTCCAGAAGGGAACCCATCTGAGGCACACGGAACAGGTGTGTTTTCAGACACTCCCTATCACTGCTTCATTTAAAGTAGAGAAGAACGGGACACTTAAATTGTCTAGTCCACAAATGGTTAAACATAAAAGCTGCTTCCTCTTATCCAAGCCTCCACCTTGGCTCAGATGTCTAAGGAGCCAGCGCTGCTGTGCTGCTCTGCGGAGCTGGATGGGGCTGGGCACCTGCGTGCACTGAGCTCTGGGCTGGAGTTGAGATCCTGCCTCTCCCTGCAGCAAACACAGCCTAACTTCTACCTCCTCCTCTGTGCCAACCCCACCAGGAATCCCAGAAAAAAAAGTTCAATACCATAGCAGAAGTCACAGGCAGAGGGACAGTGCTTTTTCATCAGCTTCCTGCGCTTCTCGCAGAAACCTTTCTGTGCCCACGATGGGCACATAAATAATCTGTCTTTACATCCTGAAAGAGAAGGAGACAAGGCATGAGTGGGATTGGGGTAGACTTTCTTCTGAGAAACAAATGGACATTTCACCCAAATCAGATTGTTCAAGGGAAAGGGCGGAGAGTCCCTCAGCACAGCACCATCGTTACACAAGCAGGCGGCTGGACACTGAGCCACGTTGGTGCAGCAGCATCAATGATGCAAGAGAGTTGCTATTTTTAAGTCCTACATCAGGTAACGTTTGAAGAGTAGCAGACAACGTGGCAGAGCCTGAGCAGATCTTTCCACAGCCCATTTGGTTTGTGGAGGCTTTTTTGTCATGTTCTATTAATCCAGCCCAAAGTCCAGCTGTTTGCCTCCCCCTCCTGTGTGTCTCAGCTTGTCCTTCCCCTCTGTGCACCTGATGCTCGCAGCCACACAAACGCAAGCTAGGGCCCTCCACGGCTGAGGTTGGCCTTTTCTTCAACCTTTATTCTGCCTTCCTTACCGTAAAGTCTGTGAATCCCCCAGACTTCGTCCTGAGAGATGGTCTTCTTCCCCGTCAAGGTGGCATTGATGTGCATGAGGGCGTTGGGGTTCAGGGAGTGCATCAGTCCCAAGGCGTGTCCTATTTCATGAGCCGCTACGTGGACCAGATCTGTCAGCCAGACACCTGGGAGGGAAAGGGAAAAACGGGCGGCACTGTGTGATGAAGTACATCTGCTAATCCTGGTGTAAAACCAGAGGAAATCCTTTAGCACTGGGACTGTGTGGTCTTATCAAAGGTTGCCCCAGTTTCATCTTCTCTGTAGCTGCTTGGCTGCAAACAGAAAAGCCAGTTCTTTATTTCCACATGCTTCTGATTTCAAACAGCAGGACACAGCAGCAACGGCAGACTCGGGGGGGGGGGGACTGCTCGGAGCCTCGTTTGAATCGAAGGCAAGTGCCCCGCTAACAGTTATTCTTGTCGGCTTTGTGCTTTGTTCCCGCAGCCCCGAGCTGAGACTGGAAAGGGCTGGTTGGGACCAGAGCTGAGAGTGGAAAGGGCTGGTTGGGACCAGAGCTGAGACTGGAAAGGGCTGGTTAGGACCAGAGCTGAGACTGGAAAGGGCTGGTTAGGAATGGGATTGCTGGCGAGAATACTCCGGTCTGAAAGAGCCTCCAGCTGACCTCTGCAAACTCAAGCTTCTCAGTAGCATCTTGAAGGCTGCTTCCAGCAGAGATGGATTTTAACTGAAGGATGACTCAAGAGTGTTCTTACACCTATCTTCACTTATTTGGTGAAAAGCAAAATGTCTTACTTTCCAAAAAAGTACCGAGTTGGTCATATAATATGAACCAAATTTTCTAGTTAGTCAGAGACCATCTGCTTTTAACTACAGTTAGATTTGACATTGCTTAACAAATCAAGAAGCAAAAAAAGCACCAAGCTCTACATAACACAGACATTTTTAGGTGCCCACAAACCCAAAACCACTAACACGTAACTGGCCGTGCCAGCCCGTGGAAGTCACACAGCACAGCCCTTCTCAGAGGTGCACCTGCCTGGGCAGAAGCCTGTGGAGTATGTGGCTGAACAACTGAGTAACTCCACTGAACTGTTCAGAAAGCAGCAGCACTGCCGCCACACACGGTCCCTTATAGCACAGAGCAAGACCAACAACTTCACAGAATCACAACTTCTCAAACTACAGAAACTTACCCCCAGTTCTTTGTCTCTTTCCAACAGCAGGTAAACCCCAGAACAAGGACTAAAGATCTAAATCCCATGGGCATTCATTCCATGCTCCCTGGGACCCGTGTTACCTTTTTTCCAGCTGAAGCGGGTGTTCCCCAATATCCAATATTCATGGTCATCGAAATGGATTTCCCCATTGGGTGGGAAGAAGGCGTGAGCAAGTTCCCCTGTTGTTCCGTCAAAGCAGTGGTGGATGAGGGACTCCAGGCAGTCTGTGTGATTGATGGAGTAAAATCCTGGGGGAAAAGCAGCAGATTTAGTGTATCTAGCAGGGCAAGCCCAACCGGGACACAGACATCTGTAAACTCAGGGTTTACTAAAAAAGTCTCTTACAGTGTTCCACATGCTTTCTAACCTACAGAGCCACAAAAGGAAAAATAAATGCAAAGCGATTGTCAGGATGATGCAACTGTGATGCAAACGCCCTGTGATGACCCTGCCTTTGGAGCTGTTTCCAACAGACACAGATGAGGCCACTTCTCAGAAAGGAATGCTGAGCTCTTCTTGCAACATCACATGAAAGTTTTGGTTTTTTTGGTTTTTTTTGAGAGAGGCTGGACAGTGAGATGACAACCCCAGGATGTAATTGTTCCATTTAAATGTCAATAAGCGGATAGCCCTGGAGTCATAGCTGCTCGCCCTCTTTTTGCTCTCCTCATGATAGCGTCACAGTGTCCCCTGCGGCCACTGGACCTGGGCCACCTGGAGCTCACATGGCAGCAGGACAGGCCCCCGGGAAGGCTCATCGTGTGCTTGTAAGTAGCGTCATGCAACACGAGTGTGAAGAGCGTGTTGCGAAACGGTAAATCCGCTGGTTATCTGCACAGGAAACAATTATTTCTCACAGACCGTAAATCCCACAAATAGTTTACATCTGGGGTTGAGGCTGAGCAGATAACATCTGCAGCTAGAAGCAGTTTCTCTGCCTGACTGAAGGCAAATGATGCCCCAGCCCCTGTCTGGGATGTCCTGTGAGTCCATACAGCAAAGGAGGACCACCTCCTGCCTCCGAACTCCTCGTTCACGTACTAAAACCCTACGAGTTCATATGGAGGTAACACACACAAGAGCATCCTGTCGGTCCCGGCGCCCACGCAGTCTTACCTATTTTCAAGTCGCTGTCTACGTGTCGCGGCACTTCTCTGAAGCTGAACGGTGACACTTCACTCCACATCCGGAACGCCGCCGCTAGTCCCCTGCGCGTGTCCCTGGCGCTGATGAGGTTTCTCGGGAAGGACAGGATCCTGTAGGAACACAGAACAACGTCAGGAAAACGCTCAAACATCAGCTGAGGGCTCTCAAGGCTGCAGCAGACAATCTCGTCCTTTCCATCCACTCTCAAGAGTAGCTTGAACTGGATATTGAAAATATTTAATAAAATAAATTAGTCCGGCAGGGACTAAGACATTAGCGGTATTCTTTACAGTCACGTGTGCTGGACTGCAGCTTTTGCCCCTCCTCCAGCACTCCATTTGAGACAAGGTTCTCTTGGAAACCTTTTTATCCCAGCATCTCAGTCCGCAGGGCAGTGCTGCTGGAGGAGGAAACCACCACCTGTCAGCAGCTGGCCGGGTACCTCCCGTTCCTAACGCTTAACCTCCCACGTGTGTGCACACCCTGAACTGTAATTCTCGCAGGCAGAGCTTTTGAAAGAGGGTTCCGACAGTCTGATGGTAAAACAAGTTAATTCCTTTGAAAAAAATCTCATCACTTGGGAGAGAGACTCAAGAGAGGTTTTTTCTTAGGCCACAGGTACGGATGCAGCTGAACTGCGAGGAAACTCCTGGTGCAGGACGGCAGCTGCACCATGGAAATTACAGACGGCTCCTAGAAACTTACCTTGTCCCAGGGGAAGATCTGCATTCAGGGAACTGCCTCAAGTGCAGCAACTGGGAAAAGTTGTTTACCTTCTGCTATCCCCTCGGGTTGTTTTTAGCTATGCTCTTTATGTTCTCCCTTCGGCCCAGCACACCCTAAAGGGAGCAGAAGGTTTCGTATCAAGCCAGGCTCTTACTGAGTGTAAACCTGGACAGTCAAGACCATCCTGAGGCTGTTTGGGATGAGAGTAAAGGGGGCTTCGTTCTCTGCTCAGCCCGAGGGAGTCAGGGTCACGCCACCCACTCATTCTGTGTTTGGGCTTCCAGGCAGAACGAACCCCGTGCTGTCCATGGGGAAGTCACCGTGGACTGGTCAGCGCTGCAGCATCGCCCGCTGAACACCACAAAAACCACCGCACAGTGAACAAATCCGGGCAGTGACAGGGACAACAAGATTTCTGTGTGACTGCTGGTGTAACAGCTCCCTGAAGAACAAGAGGTGACTGAAGCATCGGCCACTCCTTCCAAATTATCCTGCTTGAGTCCTAGAATTGCCAAGGGCTTTTAATTGTTTATTTGCCAGTATTCTAAGAGTTGGCATCCTTTCCTGAAGACAAGAGAGATTCCTGAAAGCACTGAAATTCCTGAAGGATTGTAGAAATCCTCCCTACCTGAGAGTGGCTCTAGCAGCCATCCATGCGCTAGCACATGGACTAGCAATAGTCCTGGGGTCAACATCTACGGCAGGAAAAACTCCGACCCCAGTGTCACTTAGAAAATGCTCTTAGGGCTCGGGCAAAGCCATACTTGTATGTCAGGTTGAAGTGGTCCCATTTCAGGTGCCCTGGCGTGATGGTGTACCGTTTCCTCCGCGCTGGAGGCTGAGGTGGGAAGACTGGGCTGTGCAGAGCAGCGGCACTCGCTCCGTGAAGATCACGAGATGCAGCATCTTCCTTAAAAAGACAAAACAGGAGGTTAAAAGATGGGAGAGACTGTAGGATTGAACAGTGTAAAAGAAAAACCAGCAGGTACAGGGCAGTGGGAGGCTGGGGAGCACGGCTGGGAGTCCTGCAGCCGCTCCGCTCTCCTCCTGGAGCAGTGCGGATGGAGCAGAAACGAGGCTTCGGGAGGCTGCTGGCCACAGCAAGTGCTGCAGCTCTTCCTGGAAAGTTTTCATTTCCTTTTCACTTTGCTATTGCTCTCCAACCTCACCACAGAAGAAATAAAATCCCGGACAAATGAGGAAAACAGGCGACCCTTTGTGCAGAGAGCTCTTCATAAAGCTGCACTGCGGGTCTGAAATTCCTTCCAAGCAAAGAGGAACCCTGGAAACCTTGGAGAGCTTTTAAAGCCATCATACAGCAAAAGACATAAAATTTGGTGACAGGTCTGACTCAGACTATAAAGACCTTTCAGTCCTGAGAGATGGAGGTGAAAGAACAGGACCCAACCCGGTTCTCTGGAAGTCTCCCGGCTCTGCCTCCCCTTTCCAGGACTGACACTGAGCATCGCTGGCTCATCTTCACTCCAGAGGCACCAAGACTGTTAGGAAGCGATATTTATAGTGGCAGTGACACAAAAGCTGCACCAGCCTCACAGCACACCGTACAGAAAGCAAGAGCTGTTTCATTTTACTCATGGAAGAGCTGAGGCTCTGAGTCTCGAAAGAGCACATCCCTGGTCTCACAGCAAGCCAACAGCAAGAAAAGGCAAGAAAATGAGTCAGAAACGGCTGCTGCTTCTACAAGAAAGACTCCTGCGGCCCCATGGGAGAAGAATGATTGACTTTTCTATGGCCATTAAGCTTAAAACCCTCAGGTCATACGTGCTGAACAAAACATCTGTGTCCCTAAGCGAGCTTATCCTCAAAATACAAAATGAGGGGTGACTCAGGCCCAGCAGCGATCACTGAAACCTGGGTCTGACCCAGTCACCAGATCCAGAGGGTGCAGGGGGTTGAGTTCTGCTCAGCCTCTGCTCTTTCTTCCACCTGCCGCTGGTACAAGAGGATGCTGTGAATTAAGAACGTGTTGCAAAAGGAACTGGGAAGGGTAGGCACCGCACATGGGCTGTAGCTCGGATGTAGGGTTCTGATGGAGATGGAATGACCCAGTTAAAAAATCCACAGTAGAATTTGGATCAAAGGATCTGTCTGGCTGCCAAAGAACCCAGACTACGGGAATACCCAGAAGTGCAGAGGAGGTCGGCTGCTCCCGGGAGGAAAGGCTGCGGGTTAAAGTCTCAAACATTCCCAAAGCTGGGAGGTGCCAGCAGGACAAGGTGCTCCATCCCTCTCTCAACAGCTGCAATAAACACCAGCACAGACAAACTGGTCACCGTCCCTGCTCTGCATTGTTCGCCCTGGGCAGTCAGACCTCTGTTAATTAACTTCATTAAGTTGTGATGAATGCAATCCATCCCCCTGCCTCTGTCCCAGTCATGCAGTTCCCCTCTCATCAGCTAACCAGAAACAGACCCCGGAGACTGAGAACCAACAGGCAAAAGCCCTGAGCTGGTCATGCCAACCAGTGCTGCTGCCAGGGTCTAGATAAACACAAACAACAGGAGAGGACGCCAGCACTTAGGGAAGATTAGGTTTGAAGAAGATTAAAAGCTAAAATTAAGCTAAAAGCAAAAATTAAGATCAGCTTCTGAGAGTCCAGAGCCTTGCTACAGTTCCCCTGAATTCCAGTCTGTCCCAGCATGTCTTGCTAAGGGATAGACCCTGAAACAGAGTTAAAGTCAGGTAACAGTTTCTGCAGGTCTGGCACTAACTCCCGGCTCAGATCTCGCACCACGAGCCCTGCCTCTGGAGCTCCCAGGAAAGCTCAGCTGCTGCAGAACTCCGATCTGCCACATCATCCCGGGCTGGGAACGCAGAACAACAGTCAAAGCTCTGAGGGAAAACACCCCAAAGCTTTTCCATTCACTGCCTGGTTGTCCACAAGCTGCATGCACATCTCTAATAATCCCACTCTACTCAGATGCGTAATTACCTTTTAGGATCATTTGCAGAAAGGGGCTCAAACAGCCACAGACAGATCCTGTTGCCTTAATGGTTACTTACATATTGTTTACATTGCTTCCTGAATTTATCTGTCTCCTAAAAAGAACACACAGGCACACATGTGTGATGTCCCCACCTCCCTTTTGAGCATTTGAGAATTAGATCCTTTCCCTTACCTGACTCCTCCAAACCGCAGCTCCCGTGGGATCTCCCACAATAACCAGCAAAGCCACCGCAGAGAGTAGGCAGAGAAATCCCACAATGGTTCTACAGCCGCAGCTCTTCCTTCTGTCTGCAGAAACTTGTTCTACTTGATCCATGTCCTCCTTTAACACTTTTCGGCAGGAGATGCGACAGACACTAGGACACTCTCCCCCCCGAAGGCATTGGTGATCCCTGTGCTCACAGCTGCATTTGGAGCATTTCTGAGCAGCCCTGCAGTTACTGCCACTGGAGTTTCAAAAAGCTCTAAAAAAAAAAAAAAATTAAAAAAAAATGTAGACTTTACATTAAGCCTCTTTCCAATGTGCCAAAGATTCTCTCAGCCCCTGCCAAGTGGTTTCATGTTACTGCAGCTGAAGTTCGGGCTGGCGGAGGGAAAGCAGCAAAGTGAAACAAGCTGGGATGGCCATGAACTCTTTTCTTTAACCAACTGCACAGAGGACAGATCTGCAGTTGTCAGCTTTATGTAATGAAAAAATTGGGGGAGGGGGTAGAAAAAGGAATCCAGAAGCCAGCATCATGGCCCTGGAATGTTTCATGAGGGATGCTGAAGGCTGGAAGAGCTGTCATTCGTCAGGGGCTGTCTGCAGGAGCAGAGTGAAAAATGCGATGCTGTGAGAGCAGGCAGCGCTCCTCCGCTTCGGAAATTCGGGTCAGGGAGTTGACAAACTCCGAGAAAAGTAAACATCAGCTCCCTCCTCCAGAAAACTTGGCAAGGGACTTGCAAATATCTTCTGTACTCGGGAGCTGCCTAGTAAGGGGTCATCATGCTGAGAAAGACGAGTATTCCAGAATCCCACTGACTCCGGGTACCGCAGCTCCAGCACGTCAGAAGGACCGACCTGGAGGAGAGATCAGTTTCTCTTAAGCTGTTTGCTTCTGTCAGGCATTTCCAGGCTGCGGACACAAAGTCAATTCAGGACTTTTTAAAGAGCTTACGCAGAAATTCTCAGGTTTTCAGAAGGAGCTGCACTTTTCTGCGTGGTCACCGAGCGCTGGATGCTCGGGGCTCCCGAGGTGGCGTGTCCCCAGATGAACGGTTCTGGACAGAGGAAAAGCTCCTGGTGTCACCAGCAAATGGCAGGGAGGGGGTAGTTCTGTTGCCAGCCCGTATAAAACATCCCTAGGGGATATCTGAAACATTTCAAAGGCTTCATCAACTTCTGGCACTTTTAGGAATTAAAAATGATTTCCTTTCGGTAACGTGGAAGGACATTGCAGATAGAATGACAAAGGAAAGCTGAAACCAGGAGGAAGAAAAAGAGCAGGAGGCAGGGGCATGGGGCTCAAACTCCTCCGGACCACAGCAGTCTGATCCTGGCTCATCTCAGCTTCAGCTGTGACTTTCCAGGGATAGTTCCACCCTTCGGAGCAGCACAGCTGGCAGAACGGAACATGTCTGTGTGTGAGCACTTTGAAAAGTGCTTTGCTCGGAGCTTAAAGAGTGGTGCAAGCACACCTCCCTCCCGCTGTGGTCTGAGCTGTAGATCACAGCATGAAGTGAGAAGCTCCTGAACCTACCAGTGTCTCAAGCACCCTGAGCAAGTTTCCATCAGAGTCTGCAGACAAGCACACACCTGCAGAGACTGAGAAAGGAGTCAGGAGGTAAAAACCTGCCTTCGAATGGGGCTCAAAAACTTCAGCCAAGAGTAAAGGCACATTCTTAAGGACCTCATTGTTTCCAAGTACTTATCCATGCAGCCACTAAAGGTTGGCACACCCAAGCCCTTTTCCACCAGTTACTGAAGCATTCTGAATGGGGAAGAGCCCACGTTGTCTGTTGCACCTCGATGGATCAAAGTGAGAGCAGGGTTTCTTGGAGAGCAGTTCACCTCCCCCCCGTATGCTGGGGACGCCCTGTGCCCATCCACGCAGGCATTCAGTGCCTGGCCATCCATCCAACTTCACCAAACCACCGGCTGCAGAATGCTTTCAAAACTTTTAAAATTTAAGCCAAGTATTTGCTTAGAAACCAGCTCAGCAGTAAAGCCAAGACAAACCTCAGTTATTATGGCAATGAGAGTCAGATGAGGAAAGCTCTGATGCTGAGCTATTCAGAATTTACAGATGCAACTCACGGAGCGAAGGGAGACACACGAACTCACTGCTGCGCTCGCTAACAATGCTCCTGATACAGTCACTGTGCATCTGGACCCTGTGGTGCACAAGCTCTGGCCAGCACCCTCAGTGCTGCTGCTGGTAAAAAGGGAAATGCCAAGTTGACACTTAAGTTCATGAATAGCGAGGTTGTTAGATTCCAAGCACAGCTCTCTTTGTAGGTATTTTAAGAATTATTAGGACCAGAGTGCACATCTGTTGACATTTCATCTGTTCCCTGCCCTGGGGGTTATCACAGCTTTCCCAAGAGATACTTGTGCTTAAAGACTCTCAAATGCAGCCACCAGTGGCCTCAAACCCACAGCACTGGTCAGAACTTAAGCCTCTTTCAGATGCTTCAGACAACTCCCCAGACTCCCTCTGGGAGCCAGTGTCGCGCTGTGCCAAGGGCAAGAAGTTGGTCTGAACTCTGCAGTTTTATCTCTGTCTTTCCCAACAGCTGGAAATATTCTCCGTGCTTTAGGAAGCAACCCGAGGCCCCGGAAGGACGGGGTTTGTACCAGTGCAGAGAACCGCTGCTGGGACTGCGGAGCGCTGATGAATGTGAGAGGTCTCAGGTTCCGAAGCGCAGATATTTGGTTTGGACAAGAGGAGAGAACTGTCATCCTGACTATATTTGGACAGCAAACCATTCCTGGCTCTGGTTTCTGCAGAGTGTCTAAAGGCAACGGAACACATTACAGTGCGAGGGAACCCAGCTGGTGCGATGGGGAGCAGGAAAAGCAGGGAGGGGACGGAGCCGACTCTGGTTCGTCTTCACGCGGGCAGCAGCAGTGACCAGGACCCAGGTATCACCCGCAGGGAGCTGGGATTTTCTAAGCAGACAGTCGGGGGATGCAAATCCCAAGATCTCAGCAGGCAGTAAATGCCACACGGAAAAGCAGGCTCCCAACAGCTGGTGGAAGGGAACGAATGCTGCATGAAACCTGCAATGGTCAACTGGAGACTACGGAGAACACAAAGCGTTGGACTGTTTGCACAACACAACATGTTGTACAATCACCTCAGTCTTGCTTTGCTCTTTTCAGTCTTCATTGCTGAAAGTTTTAGTTTCAAGTGGGGCTGCTGTATAATGCACAACATACGGCTACATTCCCAAGGGCAAGGTTTAGCTCAAAAATAAATCCTTTCTCACTTCTGTGGATTATTCTTAGCATTTCCCTCCTCCCGCTAACATTCAATGTTACGTTCAGCACTGTTTCCAAATGGTTCTCTCTGCATTTGCCACCTCTCGTGAAATCTCTTATTTATTAATAGATTCAATGGATATTATCCAGCATCTCAAGGCGTGAGCATCAGCGTTTCATCTCCAGGGCACCAGTCCAAACCCAGGCCACAGGCAGGGGAGGGGGAGTGCGTGCAGCTGAGTGGGATTTACCACGGATCGGCTCCTTGGTGGCCCATATGAAAAGAATTAGCAAATCCTCATATAGCTCTTATTTTAAAAAGCACTTACATATTTATCTCCCTTCCTCTCACAACTTGGGGAAAAAAAAAAGGCAACCCAACATTCTTGCATGGTTCCTGTGGGAACAGCAGTTAAACTTTTTCAGTGGGTCACAGACCAAACAGGCTCATATCTGCTGTAGCAGGGAGCGACATTCCCCAGGGAGGGGGGGAAAGGATGTTCTTTGGTCCCCAAGCATTCTCCCACCTTCTGCCATGCAGCCCCTCGTGATTAGCATCTGCTGATGTTCCTAGAAAAAATCCATGGTCGGCTGAATAGCCAATGAGCTGAAAACAAGGGCTTGCTCCAGCTGGCAGAGAAAATGGAATATTTTGCTTAACTGTCAATTCGGAGCCGCAGCTCACAGCGGTGCCTGCACTGGCCTGACCTCCTGTTACCAGAGAGATGTGGTCCTGACCCTCGTCAGAAGCTCCGCAGCCCAGTCACGGCCACGTGTAGTAGAATTTCAGGAATGAAATGAGGGAGGAATTTTTCTCGATACACAGATAACAAAGTGTGTCCATAACAGAGTAAGAATTGCTTCCCTGGGTGGGGATGTGTCTGTTGCTGCTCTTTGCTGGGCTACATTAATCTGTGATCCCTTTGTGATGGACCAATCCTCCTGAAACCCTGGGAGCAGCATGGACTAGCGGGAACATAATCAAAGAAGTGGGATCTTCTCCTGACTCTGCCTCGTGACAAGCAGCCTCCCTCTCTCTACTCCCTCGGACTCATGCTGTCTGTAGAACACAGAGTTTTGGCCACACTTCCAAAGGAAGTGCTTTAGAAACCCCGGTTCTGAGTACGAGACAAGCTGCCGTCTTATATTTACAGTTTTACACCAGAAAGATTCAGCGAGAGCTTTCCCTTCCAAAACCGCTGCCGTACATCGCTGCACGGTACAGAGCTGCGCTGCAGGAGGTGGCAGAAGCCCCAGAGAAAACAAGGAGCTCCCCAGCTCATTTGCAGAAGACCAACTGGTAACAAACATCAAGCAGAAGGTTACTCGCTATCCCCACTGATTAGCTAATGACAATATTTGTCTTTTGCCTTTCAAGGAGCATTTGCCTGCTGCTCTGCCATCCTCTCACCTCTCTTCAGCCCTTGCCCTTCCTATAACCAGCAAGAACACCCACTGGGAGCAAAAGGAGAAAGGGAGGAACATCAGAGCCTCCGTCACTTCTCCAAAGCCGCAGACTCCCACGGAGCTGAGCCTGTCACGGGGGGCAACGCTTGCCCAAAGCATACCTGGCACACAGGCACCTGCTTGCCTTCGGGGATCTCGGGTTCCTGCGGCTCCACTGACCATCTTGTTTCTTCTCTGTCGTGGTGCAGCAACTCCCTTCTTACTGGGAAAATGAAAGGGTCAAAATGGTGCTTAACAGCTCGACTCTTGCTCCTCAAAAGCAATCACAGCAGGACCGAGGAAATGAAAGAATAAACTCCCAACCTGAGCGCTGTGGTTCCAAACCGTTTCTGTCGTCCTTCAGCAGGTGTGTTACACTGGGCAAAGCTCCATCTCTAGGGTGGCCACACAATGAATTTCAAATATGAAAACAAGATCAGGAGATCTTGAAATTGAACTTGCAGTTCAAGAAACCAAAACATAAAACTAAGGGGAGCTCTTCTTTTCCTACAAGAGTCTCTCCACTAGCCAGGGGTAAAACAACAAAACCAAAGCCCTCCATTTTCTGCAACAGCTGCACAGCTTGGAAGCCGAAGGCTGGAGTCTTCCTACAATTTTTTTCCTTTAGGGAGAATAATCACTTGGAAGCCTCTCTTCATTTAGTATCCAAGGAAATTATTTTAAAAAATGAAGCAGATGCTCCCTGTTGTTTTTTTCCTGAATAAACTGCCACCTTAGGCACGAGAGATAAGAACAACGCAGCAGACACTGACCAGTTTGCCACCGCTCCCCCTCTCCCCCAGTGCCAGCGCACACGACGAAGCATCGGTCGGTTTTACCTTTAGTAACCTGCTTTTGGATTTCATGTAGAGACCTGTGAAAGAACTATATTGAAAAAAAACCCACTTAGCATGGGGTAGGGTAATATATAGCCTGGACAATTACTGACTTGCACCAAATAGAGGTTAAAGCAGCTCCTACACGATAAGGATGGCTCAGTCCGGTACTTTTTGGAAACAGCCTTTGCCCAGTACTCTTCTACTGCTGCCCTGCCACAATACAAATGCTTTGGGGAAATGTCTGGTTTATTCCAAAGGAATTTACACTAACAGGAACTTCTAGGAAGCGAGTATCTCCACCGCTGTTCTTTCACAAAGCCAATTCTGAAATTCAGCTTTAGGTTCCTTGGGTGTTAAATCTGACCCAACCAAATAATCTAGAGGTTAAATCTGACCCATTTTCCTAGCTCAAAAAATCCACTGAAACTCTAACAGCCTCAAGTGAATATTTTGACGAAGTTTATCCATAGGAGTCAGAAGTTGTGCCATAAGATTTTCTCACAACACCAAGGGATTATGAAGAAGTAATAAATATTCCTGTAACTACCGTATATTGCACAAAGTTTAAAAATTCTTCAAAAGATACGCCACCTCTTTGCTAATGAACAGAGATAGTAGAAGAACACAGTATTTTTGTTTTAAATATTGCTTTCAATATGTAACAAACAGTATGCTTGTGCATAACTGAGAGATTTACACTACACACATGTAGGTATACGTACACACACGCACGGCACGCTAGTCCTACAGGTTGCCGCTTCCACCAACGGTTACTTTACAGGATGGACTCAGTGGATAATAGTTCTCCAGTCAGACAGTTGGAAAACACAGTACAGCTGGATTCATATTTCAGCTACTGTTTGTACATTCATTTTAATGCTCAGGAAAATATATATTTTATTTTATTAAGTTTTGCTGCAAAACAAAAACAAAAATTAAATCCCTTTTTCTCACACCTTAATTATTACTATTTATTTTCTTTACACTTTGATTGGAGTATTTAACACCTGCCTTTGGCATTATGGATAGAAAGCTCAGGAGTCTCTGAACACATGGTGGTGCTAAAAAAAAAATGGAAGAAGAGTGTCACTTAGAGGTTAGAAATATTTGTTGTAACAACGTATTTTCTCCACTCAGTGTTCACTACTTTATCTCTAAGGCACACACTCTGTCTTTAGGACCTCATTACATCCAGATTTGCCTCTGCCAGTCCCAGTTCTCGTTGAGCCCATCAGCACTGGTTCAGAGAGCGTGCTGTCTGAGGACACTACCTCCCTACCACGGACAGGCAGCTGGGAGAGCTCACGCCACGACTGATCTCCTCCGGTATCTCCTCCTGTGAAGTGCAAGCGCACGCTTTGCCACTGCCTGCCGAGGTAGAAGGTACATCCTCCTACAGCATCTCCTCTCAGAGCAACGCGAGGCTGCAAATCCAACACTGCCGGGCACGAGACACGATGCAGTCGCTGGGGCTGGACGCTGTCGAAAACATCTGCATACAGATGTCTATTCGCCTCTGGCCTGGAAGCCTCTTACGCCTTCAGCAGACAGGTCGGTGTTCTTGAATTCAGGTGTTTTTGATGGATCAGCAGCACAGGGTGAGGGGGCTGCGGGCCCTCAAGCACCGCTCCTTGGCTTTATGACACTGAAGTGGACTCCCTCCACCTCCATCCAAGTCACATCCGTTACCTGCTTCCCTCTCTTCCAGGATGGCTTTGCAGGGAGCCAAACACACCAGCCCGACTAGCACTTCTCATCTAAAACGCAAAGAAAAAGGAAGAAAAGGAGGGATGTGGGGATGGGAAGGGAAGCAAGCGCATCCTTAGACAAAGATCTGAATCCTCTCCCGGATAGCCTGCCGGCAGATGGGGCAGACGGTAAGGGCTGTGCTGCAGTCTGGGCAAGAGCCGTGTCCACACTGGAAGACCAGTTTGATTTGGTCATCGATGCAAATGGGGCAGGTGATGCGCTCTTCCATCTGCCGGTAGCGGTTCTGCAGCTCCTCCATGAGCTTCCTCTGATCGGTGGATTCCGAGCTGGGGCTGCACTCCACCTCGGTGCTGTCTGTAGGGACGGGAAGAGGGTTAGTCACCACGTGCTCTGCCTCATGCAGCGTCTCTTTCACTAGGCTCTGCCCTCAAGAGCAGCAATTAGTTCAGACTAAACTCTCTTCACTGAGCCTTATCCAGGGATTCCTCAAAGAAAAAGCCTGAGATGATGCTTTTTACAGACTGGCCACTGTTGCTGCTTGCCTCTGTTTAGCTGCTCAGCCAGCTTGTGTGTGCCTGGTTTTGTTTGAGGTTTTTTTTTTTTGTTTTTCTTTTAAAGGAAACAAAACACTGGCTGAACTGTCCTGCCTTGGTGTTCTGGAATATGCTGCCGCTACCTTCAAGGAAAAGCATTCAAAGCTGGTTGTGATGTTCTGCCACGCTAGTCCGGGAATCCTTACAGGGCTACAAGTACTATGTTCTCTCAACCTCCTGCTCACATTTGGGATGCAAATTTCTGGTCAAGTCTTTCAGGACACACATGGTAAACCAAGAAGAAATCATTTGACATCACTTATGTTGATTTTTGCGTATATGAAGCTGCACAAATAGAGTCATTTGGTCAACTCTGTGAAAGAACCCCAAATCCTGGACAACTGCCAGTTTAGGTAATAGACCCCTGGTTTCAGCCTAACACAACCCACTGTTCATCTTCTGCTGCTCAACCTTTGATTAGGCAGCTTTACACTTTAATATAGATGTCCCTGTCCCAACTTTCCGGAACTAGTTGCACTTCAGTGGTGCAAGAAGTGATTTCAAATCCATAAAGGTGAAGCAAGTTTGGGGATGGGGAGCTTGCTAAAGGCAAACACTGCAGACATCACTGGTCGGGAAGTCCTGCTGAGATTTTCGGAGACCTTGATGTTCCTCCTCCAGTGGAATTCTGCATGCAAATGTCTAACTGAGAATTCTCACCATTATTTTCTTGCCAGTCTGTAGCAAAGACAAATGCTCCTGCCTACTGCCAGGTAAGCTTGCTATTTTTTGCATTATGGAGTTCCAAAGAGGATTTCTGTCTCTGCCAGCTGTGTATGCGCAATGCCACGTGACAGATTCTTGGTTCTCTGCTTTTGTGCAGGCATCAAGTCACAATATTACAGCCTGACTCCAACAAAGGAGTCCACAGTGAACAGCAGGACATGCAATTCATTCTCATGGGCGCTTGCCCTAGGAGTGATCTTGGCTAGAAAGACATCAGCTCTCACAACTGCTATGGAAAAAGCTTCAGTGGGCAACCTGCGTGAATCCTCAGGCAAGTGCAAACCTGCTCCTAGCTTGCTGACACGCATAACATCGCTCACTCTGGATGCTGAGTAACGTGGAGAGAACACAATCTGTTTAAAACTGGGCTAAAGAGCTTTATCAAAACAATCCAGCTCAGTGACTCCTCTAAAGGTGGTCAAATGCAACAGGTACCTCCCACCCCCCCCCCCCCCAAAAAAAAAGTAAAAAGAAAACAAAATAACAACAAAAAAACCCCCAACTCCCTCTTTATGCTTATTTCACTGAAAAACACTGATGCTGCTGTGCAGGAGCCTTCCCACAGCACTGAACAGTGAGAACAGCAAACATACCTTGTTTCAGTTTTTTGGTTATTGTCACTTGACATTTGATGCACTTCTTCATTCTCCTGGAGCACTCTACCAGGGATGACACAAGAAGAGATCACAATTAAGCCCAGTGATGCCAGAATCAAGAACAAGATCAAGAACATCAGCTCTGAACAACCTGAGACCTCCCTGGATGATTACGAGGTTGATTCCACAGCACTGAAATAAGGACACGACCTTGTTTTGAGCTGTGTCCTCATCTCTTGGTTTAGTCTTTGCTACACCAGTAGCAAACACAACACTGAGAGTCCTCAATGCTCTGTGCAACTGGAACTGCTGCACTGGGGATCAAACCAGCCCTTTGCTCCGAGGGAAGAGGATGCAGCTGTGGCGCACAGTCCTCACCAAATTCCCTGGGGTCAGACTGAGTGCCTTGCAAGGTAACAAACTTGCTGACACATTTGAGCAGGCTGCCATTAAAACAATGGAAACAAAACTGAAACCAGTAACAAAAGCCAGAGAAGAGGGAAATCCTTCTCAGGAGGTTTTTCAGGGATAAAGCACTGCCAGCTAGAACTGAAACATCTGGCTTTCCTTCTGAATTATCCAGGGCATCTATAACCCCAGCAAAGCTGCCTGGGGTCCCACTCAGAAGGCAGTCCAAACACTCTGTGATTTTCATAGATAGATTTGGACATCTTATCTCAGATGGTGGTGCTGAGATCAGGCTGGGGTTGTTTCAAGACATGAACAGCACAATAGCTTTGTGTCTAAACATAGCTTGAGTTACGAGAGTCCAGCTAGGGAAGCTTTGTGCCGGAATATGAAAGAAAAATTAAAGAAAAAAAAAAAAGAAAAAAAAAACAGAACAGACTTACCTTCACACACAATACTGTGCTGGCATGGGAAGAAATGGATGAGCAGGGCCAGCTCTGAGCAGACCAGGCACTCTGTGGGGACTGCGACGCTGGAGACACTAAGGTTGGTCATTGTGTTGGGGGTGGTGTGCACGCGGCGAAGGCTGCAGGTGATGGTTGAGCTGTCTGAAGAAACCTGCTGTTCCCTGCAACCATGAACATGTAATAAAATTTGAGCCACATACTCGAGGTCCTCTTTCAGCAACCAGATAAAATCATACTGATCCCTGGCAAGCACTCCACGTGGAGACAGAGCAGCAGATGCTCAGGTAGCATAAACGGGTGAACCTTCATTGCCCTAGGGGAACCAGCTCAGCCCCTGGGAGCTGGGATTCTGACTGGATCTATCTAAAAAGAAAGGAAAAGAGCAGCCATGACTAATATTTACACAAGTTGAAACTGCTCTTCTGGATGGCAGCAGTCGGGTATTGACAGCACAATCATCTGCTGCGTGGACTCAGCTTTGAGAAGCTCCTGCCAGCTGGTCATCTGGTAGCCCACTCTTTTGTTGCACTTTTTCTCTGCTTAGCCTTTAAATATCTATAACTGCAGAATCCAATGAAAGTAAAACAGACCCCTGAATTGCTCTGCAAGAGAGAAGTTGCTCTTGGCTTCAATGGCCAGTCTCAGACTGCCTCAGGGCTCTCCAAGTCAAGAGAGCAGTATTAATCTGCTTTTCCCAACTCTTTCAAATGGCAGCGTGCACCCTTAAAGAAGCCCTCCAGAAACAGCAACAAGCTCCCGATAAAACAGGAGGTGCTCAGACTGACATCCAAAGAGTTTCAAAGATGCTCCATCCCTCCTGGAACAGCAGCTGCAGGCACTGAGCCCACAGTGCTGTGGGAGCACTCTGCATTTTGCAAGGAAGTGTACTGTGGTTAGTGTCCAGAGGACATGGTTTACCTGAATTTCTGTGAGAAGTCTTTGACAATCTGGACAATCCTTCCATCTGTAATGAGGTCCAAAGGAGACTTTCCCCGATGATTTGCATAATTAATATCTGCTCCTTCTTGTGCTAAGTAACACGCAATTGCAGTTCCAACATTCAGCTCTACATTTCCAAGAAAGCCAGAAGCCTGCAGCTAAAAGATGTTGAGAAACACTCTGTTAGTAGAAGTTTCTGTTACATGGCTTCAATCTGTATCAAGTTTTAAGTCTTAATCCTTGTACTTATAAGTTGAAAGGGCAATGTAACATTCTTTTTTTGAAACACAAAAAGATTCTTCAGCATGTAGAAAGCAGATTCAAATCTTTCATTCCAGAAACAAGAGTGGGCCACTCGGTTTGCACTGCAAATCTGGTGTGTGCACATGTTGGCATTTATATGAATGGCAGAATAATTCCAGAAACAAGAGTGGTCCACTGGGTTTGCACTGCAAATCTGGTGTGTGTACATGTTGGCATTTATATGAATGGCAGAACACTTTGAAGGGCTGATTCAATATCTTTGCCAAAAAGACAGACTAAGCTTCCAGTCCTTGGCATATCATGCACTGATTTCCAGATCTAAGGCCCTTCCTGAAAGGCCTTCTATATCCATGAGCACAGAGTAACCCAGTGAAATCCAGTTCAGGCTTTGGAACACTGTGGCCTTTATCCTTCAGCCCAATCTGTCTCACCTCTGGCACTCTGCTCTACATCTGCAGATAACTGGGGTGTTTGTGGTTAGCTATTCTCCTATTTTCCATGCCATCAGACAGAGATGAATTGTTGTGGTTCTGGGGCATGAATTAAACCCGAGACTCTTGGCTCTGCAACTGGATTCATGACCTTTCCCATGTCAAGAAAGAAGCGCACAACGCTCATAAAAATATTGGGTTAGATGGTATGCATTGTTGTCTGACTATGTGAAGTTTCATGCTATAAATTCAAGCGAGGCCTCAGAGGACCTACTCTTGCTTTCCCACAAGCAAGAAGGTTTGTTTCCATGCTCCTGATCTGGACCGGCTTTACACAACTTCCCTGCCTTCCTCTGCCCCCTTAGATCCAACTATCTGCTGTTGATTCTAACATCAAGCATTTTCCAGCCCTTGGTGCTGGTATTTCTCCTACTCCCAGCTCACCTTGGAAAGGAGGGACAACCCCATCTCCCCTTCACGCTTCTCCATCATGACGGCCATTAGCTGCTGCCGTTCCAAGGCGATGTGCATGGCTGTGTCCCCATCCTCATCTTCAGCGTTGACATCGCTGCCTTCGCTCACCAGCAGCTGCACCATCCCCACGTGTCCCTGGATGACAGCCAGGTGCAGCGGGGTCTGGTTGCGGTTGTTCTTGAGGTTGACATCACAGCGACCCTGGAAGAGAAGAATTGCATCAGAGCTGCTGAGTTTGGCTGCAGAACACAGATCTACACACTCCTTAACGAACAGTTCCAACCCACTTTGTTCTAGCCCGCAAGATACCCTTCTCTTCCACTGCCAGTGCCAAAGGAAAACACCCTCGGGAATGCCAACCCCTGTTCTCTAACGTCTGGCAAACAATGCCAGCTCTCCAGAGACAGAGACATTCTCATGAGTCCCAGGCATTAACTCCATCATGCTCAGGCAACATCAGGGTTTGGGAGTGGGACAGATGGAAGTCTCTGCTGGTGGTGGTCTTGTTTTGTTTCTTACCTCTTTGATGAGAATTTCTGCCACTTCTTTGTGATTATTGAGAGCAGCGAGGTGCAGGGCAGTGAAGCCATCTTCCTTTTTGGAGTCAACCAGCTGCCGAGCTCTTGCTAGAATCTTCTTTATGGCTCTAGAGTGTTGGAGGTTAACAGAGATGGCAGAGTTACTTTATCAGGAAGGAAAACAATGCAAAGAGACAACCCTGCCTCTTCTGCTCAGCAGTTACGAATGTTCATGCTTTAATAGGCAGCACCACGAGCTGGCCCCTGTAGTGCAGAGCACTCCCTCTATCTCACAGATTGAATTACAAGAATAAAACAAAAGCCCACAGTTATCATTTAATAAAGTAGGGTAAACTCAGAGTGCTATGAAAATAATGAGCAGATTTATCCTTGGAAGAATTCCAGAGGTTCTCAGTTAGACACCAGTGTTTTTCAAGTACTGTTTACTACATGCCGTCTCCTGTCCTTCCATGTGTGAACCCAAATATCTAACGAAACTACCCAGAAGCAGACAGATTCCCTAGCCAAGCTAGAGAGCTATGAGAAAGATGGGATGGGGAAAGCAGGCAGCAGTGTCCTGTGAATGCATGAAGAAGGGATATCCCCAGCCATATCTAAACCCAAGAAACATATAACCAGCCATTTCCTTCCTAGCTATCTAGAACTATCTTCTTACTGTTAAGGCAGCAAGCATGAGTTAACATCTACAAAAGCAGTAAAAATGGAAAAAGGTCACTTACAGCTTGTTGCCTTTTAGAGCAGCATAGTGGAGCAGGTTGAAGCCTTGACAATTCTGGACGGTGAAGTCTATGTTGGGTACTTCAGTGAGAATCTCAATAACAACTTTGTAATCTGCTGTGATAGCATAGTGCAGGGGGGTGTCTCCTTGGGAATCCTGGACAAGGATACAAAAGCAGAGTAGATGTTACCGACCTCAGAGTGTCAGATGAAACAGCTCACCCTGAGGGACAGACAGAGCGTTACTGGATCGAGCTGAGTAGACTCAGATGATGAAGGGGCTGACCCGAACCTCGAATTTCAGAGTCCTGAAGTTAGAGGAATACTTCCTCTGTGCAATGCACAGTAATGCATTTAAAGAGAATGACCTTCAAATTCTACAAAGCAACAAATGGTGTAAGACAGACACACCTCCTCACCTCAAAAAAAAACCCCAAAAAACAAACAAACAAAAAAACCCCAAACACACACCCCTACATCCCACAAAACTTACTGGGAGGTTGACATCACAGTTTAGCTCACACAGGGTCCGCACCACCTCGGTGAATCCTTGGCTGACAGCAACATACAACGCTGTGCACTTTGCATTGTTTAACAGGTCTGCACTGGCTCCTTTACTAATAAGCACCCGGGCAACCTCTGCCTGGTTTCTGATTTAAAAGCAAGGAGTAAAACAGATTAGATTCAATCTTGTGCAGACAGTAGTAAATTCCTCTTCCTTGCAAGGCAACAGAACTTCTTGGGTTTTGTATCCTCGTGACCTCATCCCACCTCCCCTTAGTATTGAAAACAAAATAAAACACCACAACCAAACCTTCCTAACCTGTACTCTAGAACCTGCTCTCTCTTTGCTTTAAATCAACAGGAATCTCCTGCTCTTAATGATGAATTCTGCCCTGGTAACTAACAACACAATTCAACCTTTTATCTTGCTCTGGAAAACATATGCACTTACAGAAACCAACCAACCAAACTAATCCCATCCACCCGTCCCTCTGAAAAAAATCTAATCACCAAAACCTCCTTATCGCTTGTTTTCGTTCCCCCCCAAAATTTCTAACACGGAAACGGACCTGACCATGGGGTTAAGTTAGCACGCTGAGAAATGCACCTGTGGCCCTGAAACTCAAAGGCCAATTTCTAACGCAAAGTAAAATCAGAGAAAAGCCCCCATCAGCCACACCCCCTTCATACAGACCACCCATTTATATCTAGAAATGTCCTTTTGCAGCTCTTTAGGTCTTCTGTCAGAGACAGCCAGAAGAAAGATATCCCACCCGAAAGCAGCGTAGTGCAGCGCCGTATCCCCCTCCTCATCCCGCAGGTTGACAGCAGCGTGTGCCTGCAGCAAAATCTTCACAACATCCACGTGCCCCTGATAGGAGGCGATCTGCAGAGCCGTTCTACCCTGGTTCTTTGCGTCGACCTGCAGAAAGGGCAGAGACACAGCAGCTTGGTTAGGAAAGACCTTGCCTCGTGTCCAGGCCTCAGCTCCGTTCCAGAGCACGCCTAGCAGGATGGAAGGCACTAGGGCAGAGCAGCTGCAGGCTCAGAAATGCTAAACGGAATCCGTGTCCTGTTGGCTCCGCTTTATGTACGTCAACTCCAAGGCTGCCCTTGTCCCAGAATATTTCTAAAGGGGAAGGGGACAGCACATTTAGTTAAAAAGGGAGAAGAGAGTGAACGGAGCTGGAAGCCAGGGCTCTAATTGCAGCTCTGATGCCAAATCCCTCTCTGCCTGCAAGCAGAATACTTCCTGACATCTCTGCCAACAATTCCTTTCCTAACAGGAAAATGTGCGAGGAGAGGTAATGAGCTTTGCACAAGGCTCTGAAGATGCCAAGTCCCCATTGTTCTGTGTTACTCCAGCTACTTCCCTGGGCACAATGGCTGGAGGGTGTATCACAGTGCTGAAGTGCTGCAATGAGAATTAAAGGGACTGAAGAACAAAGAGAGGCTGTATGAAAGGCAAAAAAAAAGAAAAAGCAGCTATTGAAATCAGCGAGAGGCTAAGGAGATGAGCTGAAGGAGCTAGCAAAACCTCAGCAGACTGGCAAGGAGAAAAAAAGGTTTTTTTTTCCCCTTGCTTCTATGCAGCAGCCAGGAGAGCCGACGGGCAAGACTTCCCTTGATCGACTCAAAATGATGGGCGAGTCATTTAGGCAAGGAGGCATTGTGTTATTCTGCCGTGTACATGAGACAGACAATGCTGATAAGCTGGAAAGGCCCTGGCAAGCAATTCCAACTTGCAATACTCAGTGAGCCTCAAATCCAGCCTCCTCTTGCTGTATATAAACAACAGTCTAATAGGATATCCTAACTGATTTATTAATATGAGAACAGAAATAGAATATAGAATAGAAATCTAATAAAAATAACTAATAACATAATGGATTCCTGACTCCTGGCACCTTCTTAGATGGGACAAATTCCATAATTACAGGTATTTGTCTATTCCTCCCATCTCCAGAGGCCCCATTAACTTCGTAAATAAAGATCTAGAATAAATATCAGGCAACTAACCACTAAATGAGCTTCACAGGGGTTCCTAAAAAATAATTTTCCTTGTTCACCCATCCAGCTGTTCCCAGCCAGCCATGCAGACACAGCCTCAACAAAACTTATTTTTGTTACTAATGGTTTCCAAGGCCACTGCTAAAATACTTTGTTTTCTGGTTCTCCTTTTTTAACCTGCTTAGAAACCCTGCACCCCTCACTGAGCGAGGCTGAGCCTTCAAACAGGCAGCTTGAAAGAGCCGTGATTCGAGTGGATGTGATCCTAACAGTCTGGCACTCTGCAAGCACAGAAATTGTTCAGCAACAAGGCAAGCCCAGTTCCCTGCTCCAGTCAGACGTGAGATAAGACACTGCACGCACATGCACAGCATCAGGATCTGGGCAGCTTTTCTCCGTCCCGATTCCAACAATACCATTCTGCAAGGTCATCTAAGGACAGCTACATTCAGCCAGACACAACCCACGGCTTTCTTTTTGAACAGGCTAGACACTTGGACATCTTGCGACTGTTTTCATATAAATACCTCTCCCTCTAATTCTACAGGTGCAGTGTCCATACAGGAAATCTGGGAAAAGCCAGCTTTGCAAACACGCTCCAAGGACTTAACTCTAGCTCAGATTTAATGCCACAAACTAGGGCCATAAAATATGCACATTTAACATACAAATTCAATCCTAAATTGCAGCAAAATATTTGGAACAATACTAGGTCTGAAAAATCTATTATTTTTCTCTCATTCTTTTCCCCACTTGACTACAAAACTTCACGCAGTATTTTAAAGAACAGCAACAAAAAGTAACCATTCGGCATGTCTTCAGGACTTGCCTTGTCTGGGTACTTCTGAAGGAGCTCCCGAACTTTAGCTGCGTTGTTGAGTGCTGCACAAATGACCAGGCACCCCGCATGCTCCGACTCTGTCTTCTGGGAGAGCAGTTTCTCCAGTACAGTAATTAAAGTACCTGGCAGGAATGAGAAACAGCCACAGGTTAAGAGGTTTAAGACCCCTCCCCATGGCAAAATAAAGAAAAGAGCAGGTCTGTCCTCTCTCCCTCCTGATCCTGACATGTAAAAGAAACAAGTATGGCAAGGCTACAAAATTTTTATGAGATGTACAAAACAGACAAAATCCCCTCTACACGTCCTGTGATCCCAAATTCAATTTCAGGGTGGGCTGGGCAAAATAACCGTTGATTTGACAACACTTCCACACAAGGACCTGGGAACATATCACAGGCATTCAAGAACTAGTATCCTCCTGCAGGAAATGCAGCAGGACAGGACAAGAAATTGAGACAGACCAAGGCAGAAGCAACTACTGAACCTAGGGCAGCGCTACTGTCAGCATTCCCGAGTCCTAAATTCTGCATTTTCCTGTTAAGGCCAGCTTTGCTTCCCACAGCTTGGCTTTGGAGCTCCGTCCAAGGAAGAACAGGCAGCTGGAGTTGAACACTGCCCAAAGCGCATTGCTGTTGTGACAGCGGAGCAACCATTCACAAATCCTGACAGATCAGACAACTCCGTTCTCACTGACTCACTTTTTGATTCCTTTGCGTTCTCCGTTGTCATGAGGTTTGCCTCCTCCTCCCTCTGGTAGGCTGTCAGGCACGCCGGGTTAAACGTCCAGGACTGCCCTCCAACCGACACTCGCAGATCGCCGTCCCCGTACACTTTGATCACTTTGCCGATGTGCCCTAGGGTCTGCAAGGGAAA
>NW_010146140.1:41400-41709 GCF_000699245.1 Pterocles gutturalis
CGCAGCCGGCATGCTCCTGCTGTGTGAAAAGAAGCACTGAACAGCCACACACTCACAGACAGCTCCCGCTCAAGGACACCAGAGGGTTCTCAGCAGTTTCTCTATTACTGGTTTTACGTAAGAAGGGTTTCCCAGATACATGACAAACGTCTGGAGAGGAACATGGCGAAACAACAAAACATAGTCCGAAAAAGCCCAAAAGAACTGATAAAATAGGGACAGGGAAAGGTTTCCTCTGCGCATTTAATTGCTCCTGGAGGACACCTGTATTCTGCTTTTTACCCACGCTGGTCTGATCAGACCATTTTG
>NW_010146140.1:41974-66271 GCF_000699245.1 Pterocles gutturalis
TGGAGGGCAGTGCGAGCCCAGTCACTATTGCTAATCGCTTGGGAAAACTCAGGAAGTTACTGGAGTGTGCTGGAACTGGCGCGCACTCACAGGTGCCATCTCATCTGTCCACTCCCCATGACCAGGTTGGAATCGCTTCACTGTTTCCATATCATCTATCACCCGGACAACATCACCAACCCAAAAGGTGTTGAGCTACAAGAAAAAGAAAGTCATAAGCTTTTGGGGGATGAAGCCAGGGGAAAAAAAAAAAAAAAAAAAAAGCAGTCAGCCCCTCCACCCCCACCCTCAGAAAACCCAACCCAACAAGAAGCCCCTTGAATCCAAGCACAAGACATTACAAAACATATGTACAGCTACCAAGAGATCTGTAATCACTGCACTGCAAAATAAAAGGCTTTTAAAAAAAAAGCCCAGTCCAAGGGCTGGGGTATTTCTGTTTTAAGCCAAGTGCACATTTAAGCAGGGAAATAATTTGAGACAGAACAATTTTCTTCTTTTCCTTCAAACCATTTATAATTAGTACCAGTATGAAGTACATCTGGAACTTTTCTTGGTCCATCTCCTCACTATACCTGAATTGGCACGGGAGATTTTAATTCACTTTAATAATGAAGTTAAATCTGTTTGTCATTTAAAACATAAAAAGGAAACCAGAGTTTATCTGCACTGGTAATTTGCCAGATGCTCCCCCTGCTCACTGAGCTCAGAAGGGAGACCTGTCAAAACACACTTTTCAAAGCAGACTAATTCTGCACAGAACAGCCTGATGCTGCATTTTCCCTCGGTATTGGAGGTTTTTTTTGCATTGGGACCTCGTTCAGGTCTTTCAGAATTTTGTAGTCTCCCAGCAGCTCCTTCTGTACCTATTAGTCCTGTTTCTAATCATCCACATCTCAAGACCTGAAACCTCTGGGGAAGGCCAGAGCTCTGAGCTTTAGAAATGCAGACACAAAATTAGAAGAGCTGGATTAAAGACTCAGGTCATCCAGACAAATCAGAGAGAAGCGAGACAAAGAAAGATGCAAAAAGGAGAACAACATGAAGACACAAAAACAAGGAAGAAAACAAAATGAAATGGAAATGATGCGGAAGAAGGTTCATCACAGATGAAAGGTAGCTGCAGAAGGAGGAACTACTGTAGGTCTAGTGTCAGCACTCTTATCAAAGAAGCTAAAATTAAGAAATGGAATTTAATTTAAGAACTTAGAACATTTGAAATTGTAAAGGTTCATACAACCAGACAGCCTAGTAGCCCAGCTCCCACTGTCTGCAACCATCTGTCTTAGCTCTGATGGCTTGCAGGAAATTCTGCCTAGAACTACTGGTTTTACAAGAGCAGTGTATTTCTTCGGCACTTGCTTGAGACACACTGTGTCCTAACTCCGCAGGCTAAACTGACAGCTATTCCTCGCAGCATTTCTAGTTGTGGCCAAGCTCACCTATCAGCACCTACCTTAGTCAGGGCTCCAGGATGGAAAGTCCAGCGGGTTTCACTGTTGAACTGGACCCTCACGTCCCCTCTGTCCGTGATTCTGTGCACAGTCCCTGTCTGGCCAATGAACTTTTGATAGGGGGGAAAAAAAAAGTAGGGGAAAGCCCCTAAATAAATCACATTGCTTAATAGTGGGGAAAGCAGGTATCCAAGGCATAGATGGCTAAATTACCCACCGTTTCCAATTCACAGACTAACAGTTCTCCCAAACCTGCTTTAAATGAGATAGTGTTGTCTGCACAGTACAAAAGAAGCCAAACAGGGGATGGATCCAGAACTCCAAGGAAAAGATCCATGGCTCATTTGAAAACAAACCAGCCATCACGTTTTTGCACTGGCTTCCAAAACTTTTGAACAACTCTTTTGACCCATCGTAGACTCTTAAAAATCATGCAGGGCTGCACAAGGCAATTCCCATACAACACAGATTTATCTGAGCCTAAAAATAAATCCGATTCCACTGTTCTACCACTAAATAATCTGTATTTGTGATTCAGTCAACACAATAGAATTACAGAAGATAACGTTACACAAAGACGTTCTGGTAACTTCCTAGACAATGCCCACTTCAGTAGCCTGACATAGCGACTGATATGTTACCGAGAGAGCAGGAGCCAGCAGAAGCATACCTCAGCCATTTTAGGATTCCAGCCGCCATGGCCCTCCTGCATCTCCCGCAAGATGTCAATGTCCAGCAGGCATTTCACTTTGTCCCCGTGCTGGAACGGATGCCTGTCCGTGCTTTCTTTCCTCTGCAGTTCCGCTGGTTTTCCTAAAGGGAAGGATGACACCATGCACATACATGCAGGATGCAATAAGACGCTTTGTGTCTCATTTGGCTTTGTAACAAGGGTTGCAAATTAACATAGGCTTAATTAGTGCAGAACGGTGTAAAATGCTTTTTCTATCATGGAGTATGCCCTGCTCTACGCAGAGAGATCAGAGGATTTAGCTCTCCCTGGATATTGATACGGGTTAAACGCGAGGTAGTTCTAACAAGACACAATTTTGTCCCTTTCCCAGAGGGAAATGCCACTGAATGATGCCTCTCATCTCATGTTAGGCATCAGTAGCTGCTCTTAGCAATTCAGTCACCCACAACTGTTTTTCAGCAGACACACCTACACAATACTCAAAATAAGTTCTCTTCCACAGGCAGCCACATCGCTTGTTTCGTGGTGTGATTTACCCTCCTAGCCCTCTTGTGGAGAGAGAGGCTGTACCCCGGGCAATAAGCTGCCCATCCAACCCTTCCCTTCCCTCATGATCTTGCCAAGCTGCCCAAGGAGAGAAAAGAATGAGAAAGACCTGATTCTCCTGCTACAAACTCAAAACCAGACTGCTCAGTTTTCCTTCAGGGGAGCAAAAGGGGGCGCCCCTGCACCTCATTTAAAAAAATACAACTAAATTACACCTTAGTAGAAAATGCTGCAAGTCCAAAACCACAAGTAATTTCCTTGGTTTCATCAGAGTTAAGAGTAAAGGTGGATTGCAGCAAGCTGCCAATACAGACATCAGCTTTTTCCACACAGCCTACTTTTTAAAAATGGTACACATTATGTGGGAACACCATAAAAGCACCTGCTGATTTTCTGTCTTCCAAGCAAAATGGCTTTAGTGTCAGGAAATGGCAGTGGGAATCAGAATTTCTCAACAGAAGACTTGTCTTTACGCACCTAATTTTGGGAGATGCTCTTTGTAGTAAAACCCACCAGAAGCCTCCACAGTACACTTCAGGTCCACTTTTCCCTTGTGTCCAACCCTGTAGACGTTCGTGGTACCATCAGCCCACGTGACGCTGGCCACACTGCGGCCGGTCTCTACGTCCCAGCCACGGATGTCAACCACACGTCCCGTTTTACCTTCACCACCTGATGGAAAAAGAGGAGAAAAAAGGGTTCAGCTTGTATTTTCACCAAGACCAATTGCACAGAAATTCACTTGACACTGATGTTTACCGAGATATAAATTAATTACATTTTTATCTTAACTAAGGAAAAAACTTGTCAGTTCTCCAACTATTCACTGACAGCATGCTGCTGCCTGAAGCAGTGCCCTCCAGTCAAGCGTTCTTCGTGGACGTGAAAGAAGGAAATCACACAAAAAAGAAATTATTCAGCAGCTCATACACCTTGCTCACAGCCTGCATGATTCACCTTCAGCTGCAGAAATCTCAGTCACCTTTTCAATTAGGGAAATTAAACCATGAGACAACTCAGTGTGACCAGCTGGGAGAGAACCTCCACATTAAACTCACAGAAAGCCAGACAGCCGTTTACTTTGGAATACAAATACGGAAAAGCTGAATTCTGTGGAGAAGCAGCAATTCCTCCTCGGGGACAGAAACACTGCCTAGCCAGGCAATGCAGTGTCCTGGCACCACACTGTGGCAAGATAAAAACACAGCAGCACTGTAAAATCCACCCAAGATCTTTAATCTCTCCCCAGTACCAGTCGGGGGGGTAGGAACATCAGGTAAAGTTTGTTCTGGTAGCTCTCTTCAGCTGCTCGAGCAAGGAGGAGTTCCACTGAAACAACCCAGAACTGGACGATGCACACTGAAGCCGGTTACCAGATCGGCTCTCCAGATATCCACCCAGATGAATATCACCCAGGAAAATAAAATTTAAGTTACCAGAAGCATTTCTGTGATGTAACCTTCACCACTATGCCTAAAAAAGCCTTCCAGCCCCTAGCAATAGGGTGGCTAACAGTAATTTTTATCTTCCTTTCAGCAGATAGCCACCAACAACTGTCCAGCCCAAAATGAAGAGCGGCTGGCCTTACATTTCCTCTCCCTTGCCTTGTGCCTGGAACTGCTCTCAGGTCACAGTCTTTGTAAGCGACACAAGTCTCAGACATGCAAATGTTGATCTGATGTCAAAAGGGTGGATAAGCTGTACTGAGCATAAGCTGCTTTTGCTCTCAGAGCCTGCAAGGATCCCTGTCCTCCTCTGAACCCAGAGCTGCAATAAATGGTGGAGTCAACACTGGAAACCTTCGTATGGACAACTTAATTAGTAAGGGAAAAAAGAAGCTGTAAACATCCCAGTGTGTACAAGGCTGGGGAATAGAAACAGACAGGAAAGTTTCCTTAACCCTGTAGCACTACACAGAAACTGGTACCAGGGAACTAGACACAGTCATCGTATCCCAAGAGCAGCTTTACAAAAGGCATTTTTGCCCCTTTGCCTTGTCAGCCTAAAGTTACAATTCATACAGAAAGCAGAAACCATTCTCCAGCAACCACAGCAAACAGTTCTTCATTAATGCTCCCTATGAAACACTCCTTACAGATCACTTCCCTTCACTGTTCTTAAAAGTGTCCAAATAAGGATATTTCAAAGAGCTCCAAAGGAAAAAGGAGTTCTGTACACTGACAAACCTTATTCCCACTGGGAATGGAAGCTTTTTCAGGAAAAGATGGTTCTTTGTTTTCTTGTAGAAGCTACTGCTCAGTACATGCATTTTCAACTAGCAATTTGTTAAAAAGAAAAGAAAACAAACAAACAAAAAAGGTGTTTTACAGGACATCGCAAAAGCAGCTTACCATCCTGGTTACCCCACTCCCAGTCAGGGCCACGGACCACTTTAGCCCCCTGGAAAGTCCCTTTTAACGTGATGCGAGTCAAATTCTGTCGAGGACTCACTAGGACTCTGGAAAATACAAAATAAGAGGAAACAAATTAATTTATTGTTACTATTCACATTTTATAAAGCTCTTTTCCAACCAAGGTCTGTCTATGAGGACTGAGCAGACCACACTTACACACAGAAAAACATGGCTTGAGTTCTGAAGAGCATGTAAGAAGTGAGAGAAAACGATGAAATAGCTGAACGGGGTCTTTGATCCTAAAAACTTGTCCTAAACATCAGAGCAGGAGAGCACGTTAGTTTTCATTGCCAGCTGTGCCACTTACAATCCACACGCCTCCCAAAGGAGAACACCCAAGGTCAATGAATGTAAGTCTCGCACAATTAAAACATATCTTTAAAACAGAGCCTCTGAGAAGGGGGGGGAAAGAGAAAAGTAATGAGAAAGTAACTTCTCCAGAAAGTCTGACATCACTTCAGACAGAGAGCAAAACCAACTCTCAGCTGCCCTTGTATCCCAGACTAAAGTCCAAGGCCACGCTTACGGACACGACTAGGGTGTACCCTGCATGAAGCATTACCAGCTCAGGCCATCTCCCAGCTCAAAGTCATACGGAGTTCGGCACATTCCACACCCTAAGCTGCAGCCTGCACAGCCTGGTTCACTCGCTGGAAAGCAGAGCAGATTAGATCAGCAGCGAGTGTCGCGGCTAGACTGTTTCCAGGATTGCACAGACCTTCCTATCTGCCCTGCAATCCCTATCACAGGCATACAACACTGGTCCATCTTAAGAAAAAAGAAAAAGAATACCTACGTGATAGTAAACAGGGGGTCTGACGTCCTGTTAAAGCAGCTTCCAATTCCCATCATGTCCCAGCAGCTTCTCTGCTGGTTCTGAGAGTGCTGTTCCTAGCCTCTGCTCCCTAGCAGAACGCTTGCTCATGAGATTCCGAGACACTAAAGTCCTTACGGACCCGTTTGTGTTGCTCACCCAGGGTACAATCCACTTTTCTAAGTGACTGCAAAGGTGCCACAGCCCATACCCGTGACTGTGCACCTCCTCTTGACCGGCTCTTAGCAAATCCCAGACCAGACAGAGCAAACCGGAGTTCAGCAGCTGTTCACAGGGGAAGGGGAAGGCAAGCCTACGGGGCGCAGGACTGACCTCAGAATGCTGTATTTATTTTCCACCTAATACCTAGAGAGAGAAGGTGGAGACTCAGCAGGATAAAAAGCTTATGCTTGAACTTACTGTTCACTTATCCATCAAAAGCCGAAGTCTTTTACCTTTCTTAACTTGTTAACAGATCCCCACCTTTGCTTTGCAACCTACCGTGTTTAAGAAGAGGGAGAGATAATTTATACACGTTCTTCTCGTTGTTGAACATTTATTATCCAGCCTGTAGCTCAACAGGAGGAAGGTGAAGAGCGTTTTCTGGATGGTTAAGGTTTTGTCTGTTTTAGACACCATCAAGGCTGGCAGTTATGAAAGAGAAGGTAAGGAAAGAGGGCCAGCAAAAAGCTCAGCTAAAAAGAAATGCCGACCAGCATTCAATATTGCACTGCGTTACGCACTACAGACTGGCTCCAAACACCAGCAAGGATTTGTGTACTACCTCCGAAACAGCTTAACTACAGCACGCTATTTTCACTCTATTTTGTTGCATGTTTTTCTAACAATTTATCAAAAATGCCTATGCCTTAGTCAAGCCCTGACGCCAAGTGATAAAAATACACTTCGTTCCTCCACACCCTGCTGTCACAAGGGAGCGATTTCAATGTAAGGATTCTCAGGGATAGTAAAATAAAGCACCTAGCTAAGCTTAAGCAAGATGCTTAAACAGCAAAACCACCACCATTCATTCTACTCCCGGCATAATTTCCCTTTCTGTATAATCCTATAACAGTCATCATTGCCCATCTCACCAGCTCTCACATTAACCTGTCACTTTCACTGAAATTTGTGTTTTGTGCCCAATAAAAATTCTGACCTTGTCTTGACCCACACTCTGACCAGCAACACTGAAGAATGATGCGAGAACCAGACGCCCCGAGCCAACGCATCTTGGGTGTTAATTTAATTCAACACGTTTTGCTCCAAATACTGGATAACAACCAAAGTGATTAGCGTGTTGCAAAAACACCCCAGGGATAAATGTAATCGCTGCAATATTGCCTTTAATAGCAATTTTAATTGTGACAGCCCAAGTCTGCCTACAAATTCCAAGGATATGAAATTACTACAGTCCAGAAAACACTCGGGAGCACGTACTGCACAGAACGAAGCCACATCTCCTCCAGCACGCTGGGAACCACCCCCCGGGATATTCTGCTTGTGCTCACGTTTCACTGAGGTGCTCACTCGGCCTTCGGCATCACTGAGAGCTGTGCTCCAGACAGACAGAGAAATACCATCATCCCTGACAGAGAGAGACTAGAGACCCAAAACAACTGACTGGGAGAAGTTTAAACAGATTGGTTTTCATTTGCAGCGGTGATCCGAGGCCCTGCAGAAGTTGGAGCCCCTTCGTCCAGGCATGAACAGATCTTGCAGGACAGCCTTCTCCACTGCAGGAAATTCTTACCCAAAGGAAACAAGCACGATGCACAGGACTGGGAAGCAGAAAGGATGCTTCCCCTGCAATGCAGCAGACCGTAAATATTGTGTTAATGTCTTCAGAAAGGCACAGCTGTAAACTAGAATCTGAGCTCACGGTGGGTACAAACCCACACTCCTTCTAGGGTGTGTAAAGATCCACACAGGCTACCTCAGGAAAAGCCAGCACAAAGATCCTACAGGAACTGCAGGTGAAACCAGCCTCGGTGATGCAGGGAACTCCAGACTCTCTAATCCTCCCCAGCAAAGCTTCTACTGAAGCACTTCCAGCAAAGGATAAAGGAAGGAAATTCTGACAGATGGCAGGCGGATGCTGATTGCTCAGGCACCAACCAGACTAAGACAAGGTTGTTAGTAAGGGAGGGATCAGGATCACAGAAACCTATTTCAGGAACTGTCTTTACCGAGAATTTCCATTGTCAATCCTATCCTTCCTCGCATCCTTCACCAAACCAGCTGTGTGTTTATAGCTCAGACCCAGGGTCTGGGCTGGGCTAACTGCTTGCTGCTGCTTTCTTCAACTAACCTCCAAAGCTGACTCATATCAGACTCGGTTTTGGAAAGCCATGGTGGGCAAGACTTCAGAGTGAGGCTAAATGCGAACGAAAACATGTGTGTGCACCTAAGACTCAACACGGTACTGCAGAGAGGAGGTGCTCTCAGCTGTGCTCTCAGAGGTGTCTATACACAGCCTTCAAAGGCAGAATGCTGTCCTGAGAACGATACAGAAGCACTGGGGAGCACAGGAAGTGTCGTGTTATCCTCCTTTAAACATGACTACTAGTTCAAAACACAGGCTAAGGATGAAGATTTCTCTTGCTTACAGCTTTGATAATGTAATTCCAGAAAAGATAAAACACATCACTGAAAACGCCCTAGGGTTCTGCAGTGGTTTTTGAAGGAGGCACAGTTAGGTAGTTTATTTGGTAAATCATGTGGTTTTGTTGTTTGTTTGGTTTTTTTAGTAAAATTATACTCATTCATTAATAGAATTAATCAATAAATTAATATTAATAATTTCATTAATACTTAATAAGCATTTTTAAAAGTTAGGAAACAAACATCATTACACAAGAGAGCCTTGATTCGAACGTTACTCACCAAAGTTTCTTAGTCCAGCAGCTTAAACGGACCTTGCAGAAACAACACATGTTGAATAAACCCGCATCCCCTACATCGCCTGTAATCAAAGGCCCAGCAGTTGTCACTCCGCTGCTGTTCTAGTTCAGGATTACAGTCTAAGCAGTCACAGATGGAAAGTTGGATTATTAAAGCTGCCTTGGCTGGGTCCGCGTTGCACATGCACCCCTAAATGACAGCATGCACTTGTTCTTGTAACGTATCTGATTTAGAAATCCAACTGGCACCTAGACTAGACAGAGCTGGTTTAAGAATTCAGGCTGAAAATAACTGCAAACTCTGTTTTGACTACAGTATAGAACACAATGGGAGAAAATATTTGTATTTCTTATGCTTGAGTACACACAACAGTTCCCCGTGTCCTTTGCTGGCTCCTCCAACTCCACTGTCCTCCAGAAAAACACAGGACTTGTGAAAAATTGTTAAGGATGTGATTTATTGGTGAGTGAAGTCTAGAAAACAGCCCCAGTAAAACACACCACATCCCCTACCGAAATTCAACTTAGCACCATCCCTGAGAAGGTGATGCATGAGAAATGCCACTGCTGCTTTTGCACTAGGATATAATATTAATATTTTGTATAAAAGGAAGATTATCTCAGCCTTGATTATTTGCAGAACTCCCCAGAGTGTGCCTATTCTAGCCCTAACACAAACCTGATGAGTCGTGCTTTGCTATCCTGCTTACAGACACTGATTTATCTCCCAATTACTAAGCACATATTCAGCAAATGGATACAAGATTGAAAAAAAAAAAAAAAAAAAAAAGCAGTCTTCAGCGAAACTGAGCGGCCCATCCTTTTAAACTAAGGATGAGAGCCTCTCCCAAAACAGCCATAAAATGCAAACCAAGCAAGACCAATAAAAAACACCAGCAATTGGCAGATGTCAAGAAGATATTAATTCAAACGGCAAAAATATAGAAAAAAAAAAATCAGTACTTCCTGCCACCGGAGGTTCAAACTCAGGTCATTCAAGACTTGAACTAGCTTTCAGGTAAAGGTGTCTTCAAAGCCTCTTTAGAAAACCGATCGGAAACCCTCTGCAGTGTCTCCCTGGGCTTAAGGCCTCTTAAACCCCAGGATTAGTGAGCTGCTGCACACAGTTCTGTGCTGGCCTTGCCGACGTTCAGCCGCGCAGGTGCCATGTGGTGGGTCTGGCACTAGCAGCGCAGGTGACAGCCGCTCACTGCACAAGGACATCGCTCTGCGATCTCTGAAATTGTCCTACCGGAGGCCAGGGAAGGACAGGAAACTCCCAGCTTTGGATCCGACAGCGCCGTGACACAGCTTCATTCCACAGTGCTGCCTTTGATCTCACTGATGGTAATCCAAGGACTACAATCACGATACATTCAACATTATGGGATGCTGTCAAATGTGGTGGACTGTCTCTCCATCCGCTCCCCTGAGTAATTAACACTCCAGTGGGCTCATCACAGCACTCTGCCTGGATCCTGCAAGCAACACTTCTCTGTGCTTGAGGCTCATTGTGAAGAAGCAGAAGATACTCACTCCCTGCCAGAGAAAGAGGAGCGAATCTTCATCTCTAAAGGAGCCTCATCATGCGTTTCACAGCCATTCAAACCACAGCAGGTAGCAACAAAACCTCAAGAAAACCCAAATCGACACAGCTTTTAAGTACACAGCTTTTTTGGGGCCTTGGAGAACTGCCAAAGGTTTTCTTTTCTATTTTACTAAGAAGGAAAATTGAGATGAGTGATCTAAGCGATAGTCCTAGTGAGTCATAAGCATGCAATTTTCCTTCTTCAAAAAGGATGCTGCACTGCCTCAGGCAATGAGTCTTTGCAGCTCAGACCTCAGTTATTCCAAAGAAATCCTCTCTGGGGCATTGTTCAAAGGTGATCTCCCTCCCTGCCCCTCATGTCACCTATTTTTCACATTCCATTCTTAATGCAGAACAATCTACGGGACAATAGACCAACAAATCATAGGATTACATCTGCATTAAAGCAAAAGTGTTCCTACTTCCTCCTGCTCCTGCACTGCAAGATATCTCTGAGTAAAATGGTTTCAGTTTGCCAGCTCCCTGTAGGAAAGCTCTTGCATAAAGCACGTATGCATTGCAGCTCCAGGACAGTATCCTACCATCCAGCTCTGTCAAATGACAGAAACAAAAAGCTTTTCTGACAGTCTGTTTTCTCCAAAAGCTTAGAGCCTTCCAAGAATCACAACATGTACCTTTCATTCATCTTTAAATTGCAGCTTTCCACCACTGGAAGCTTCTTTACTGCGGATTCCCAATTTCTCTCCATCTCTCAGCACAGCTACATTCAATACCTGCCACGGAGGAACAGCAGGAGAGATCTTGTATCATCCATTTGCAACTACTGCTGCTTCTTCCTTTATCAATCTTTGAGGCCCCCAGAAACCATTGCCACATCCGACAGGATCATGCTGTGTCCCTGTGTCACATACAACCCCCCCCCTCCCATTTTTCTTTTTTTATTAGCTGCCTAGAAAGATCATTGCTCCTGCTAACACACAGTAAATCAGAATACTGCTACTTCAACAAAAGCCCGGGTATCACAGACTGTGACCTATGTCTAGACTTCTTTTTATCAGCTCAAACAAAAGTTAATTTACAACACATCTTCCCTACCTACTGAACAAACCACACTCGCAGAAAAAAGCAAATGAGTTTAAGAATAAAACAAAATAAAACAAAAAGCCCAGGAGGAGGTGAGCACCACTGGACATCAAGTTCTGCTCTAGAGGACATCTGCCTCCAAAGAGCCCTCCTGCGCTGCGGGGACATTCCCGAGCGCTGCTGCAGTGTTTTGTGAAAGTCAAACAACTCGCACAGGACAGTACCAGGTCTGGCAAGTTTACCAGCCGTCTTCCAAGCTCTCCTCTCACACCGGCAGCTGGCACGCTCCTGCCTGATTCAAACAGCGCCTGCACACGGGTCAGGTACAAGCCTTGAAAGGAAAATTGTTCCACTGACATCTTTCACCATTCAGATTGCTCAGAAAAGGAAACAAGGTCTGCAGAGGATAAGAGTCCTGGGGAGAAATCGCCTAGCCATCTGCCTTTTGATAAACGCGATCATTTTGGGGTGATCCCGATGAAGCTCAGGAAAGGCAACAGAGCTGGCCTGCTGCCCAGGAGAATGCAGCACGGTGCAGCACCCTGGAGAACCCATGCAAAGGACAGAAAATTCGGACAGCTCTGCAACACTGCAGCCTCTTACAGTAATTGTTGCCTACTTCTTTTTCTTTAAATGTGAGGAAGATTATGTACCTTAGCAGAGCATACCCAGAGCTCAAATAAAAGACACACGCAGGTACCTCTGAGTAACTACTTGGAGCAAACAGTAATATTTATAGAAAGGGAAAGAAAAAAAATGTCTATTTTTATATATACATATCTTTATATATATGAAATCACAAAGCTCATTTCCCAATAGGATCTGGCTGGCTTGTCATATTAACACAAGCTGAAGAAACATCCTAATCTGGTGGATAAACACAAGCCTCAAATCTCCGAGGGAACATCTCTGGACAGCACCATCTATCCCCTTTGCTAGCACTGAGAATTCTGCCTCAGCCACACTATGGGAGTCAACTCCAGAAAGAGGCTCCCATATGGGAAGAAAACCAGCTGCAAATAAACCACCACCGTCTTCAGCAAAGGAATTACACTCGTCATTCCACAGACAGATGCAATACACAGCAATATTTTCAAGGGGAGAAAAAAAACCCAACACAATGACAGAGACAAGAGCTGATTTGCTATTATTTTTCCTAAAGGCAAGTGGCTACAAGATTCATCTTCATGCCCACCTTAGGAGGTACAAATAAAACTACTGTTGAGACCATTTTTTGGTTCTTCCGCAGGGCAGGAGAACAGACCTCCATGTTTTGGCACATCATGAATGTGCCACACATAAAATTATGGGGACTGTTCCACAGGCATCAGTGCAGCAGTCACTTCCAATAACATTAACGTGCAGAGTACAGAGTAAATGAGAAGGTATTGTTCTTCAGTGAACAGCACAGACCCCTGAGAAGAAACCAACCATTTGGGAGTGCAAGATTCCCACCAGCCTTCCTGTGGCCACTCGGTTATCCGAGAACAGCAAACAGCAAAGCATGTCTAAGAAATGATTTAATTGGGGGGGGGAAAAAAATAAAAAGCAGAGCAGGCAAACATTTTGAATTTTCACCTTAATCTAATTTTTCAGGAAACAATTCTGCCAATTTCTGTTTGCTGTTTCAAGAAGCTCCATAGATGTGCCAGATCCAGTCTTACACTATTCTATAGACCAGTGGTCCCCAAACTTTTTTGATCGTGCAACACTCTCAGTAAAAAAAATTTGAACACCCCCAATATATCTACATTTATTTCTTTATAAATTATACAGGCACGTACTACTGAAGCTCTATTATTTTATTCTTGCACCTCAACAGATCATCTTGCACACCCCATTCTGGAGACCACCGCCACAGAACAGTGACCTGTAAATCTCAACGCGGTAACTGGACTTCCCCTGCGGCACCACTTACGGTTGCGAGTGTGCGGTCTCGTAGCGCTCGAAGGAGTGAGACAGATCGTGCTTGTTGTTCATGTAACACTGCGTGCACAAGTCGTAGTCAAAACACATTTTGCACTTCCACCGCATTCCCCGTATGCCATGCTTCTTGCAACAGTCACAGATGATGTTAGGGTGACGGACACCTGGGAGAACACAAGCAAACAAAGATCCACACAAAATCCAGAGAAACCAGGCTGACCAGGCTCTTAGAACTGCATCAGCGTGTTTTTAAGAGAAAAATCATGTACTGCGCATGTATCAAAGATGATGCAGTAATATATATACTTACCTATTTGTGCGTTATCATACAGAAGAAGGTCATAAGCTCCTTGGAATCCAGTCCGATAATTGGTTCTGTTGCCTTGATCCCACTGCACGACCACAGTCTTATCTGGAGTGGTTGGGCTGCCAGTCCGACCAATCTCAACCACAGTCCCAACGTTCCCTTCACCACTGTCCTGGTTGCCCCACTTCCAGTCCACTCCACGAACGACCCGCATCCCAACCTGCATGCTGGCATAGGGGTCCACGTCCATCGATCTGCACAGCAACCCCTAAAACTCTTCCACGTAAGGGCTCTTGGAGACAGGCAGTATCATCAGTGACACGTTCAGCATCGTCAGCAGCATGTTCAGCACACCTAACGAGACAACAGACAATTAAGTGATGCCACTGCGCACATCACAGCAATAACTTCCATAGCAAGACGCGTGGAAGCCGTTTCAGCTCGTACCCTTGGTACACAAACCCATGCTGAACTGGTAGGGCCAGGAGGTTAAATTAAAAGAGCTGAAAGCCCAACCTGAAGTACTTACCCCACTCTGCTGTAAACACCATCGTAAGACATTCTGTGCAAAGCGATATTACTGAGGAACATCCTGACTACCTTCTGTTTAGCTTAAATCTTAATTACAGTCCAGCTGGTGCTTTAAAAATGACAGCTGCCTTTAGCAACAAACTGGAAGCCCCTTTTCTTCATAGTATGATGCGTAAATTTAACCTCGAACCCATTAAAAAAAAAAAGATAATTTAACATAAATGCAAATAAATGTCCCCCAGAACAACCCGGCTACAGAAGAGGCCTGACCCGCTGAGTAGGTAAATCTGTATTTTATTTAAAACAGGGATTCTCGCAGCTTTAGCACAGATGGGAAGGACACACAAACTAGCCAGATTTGCAAGGCGCCGAAACATCTGCATAATATCCCAAAGACTTATTCCAGAGCACTGGGCAAGAAGTCTTCACAAAACCCCAGTAGCAGCCCCTGATTTCAAATTCAGGAATATGTGCAACAGCTACCAGAGACACAATGGCAACAGAAACAAAAAAACAAAAGCACAGAAAACAGAGTTGAAATAAATGACCAGAAAACACCAGCAGCGTGATTTTCGCGACAGAAAGTCCATACCAGCCTATTTTTGAGGAAGACTCTTCATATGCATCTTACCACATAACACCAGTGTTGAGTTTCACTTGCCCAGAAAGTTAGTTCTGGTTTTGATTTTGGGATACAGGAAGGAAGAAATGCTTGCCTGTTTTCCAAAAGTAACAGCAGTTCTAAAAAAATGCCAATGTCAGGGAAATGTCAATCTTTGCTGCTATTTATCCATGCTAGCTACAGCAGGAAGAGGGAAGGGTTATTGCTCACCTAAAACAAGCACTGCAGATTTTGTGCTGGGATCAGGAAAAACCTGGGACAGCCTTTCCAGCTGTTGCCATGACAATTGGTAAATGAGGTGAACACCACACAGATGCAGTACATCCACAACTTTGAATTAAATCAAACAGACTGTGAAAGCCTGGTTTACCTCTTTACAGGAGTAACAAGACAGAGGAGTGTGCCTGTCAATGTTTAGCACCAAGCTGCTGCTTTAACTTCTGGAAAAATCTACTGTAGCATCCTTTTATCTTTGGGCATCCCTGGGTCTCCCTCTTCCTCTCAAGCTATCCATAATATCCAAAATTTTCTCAAAATTAAAAAAAAAAAGCCAACAGAACACCAAGAGCCAAATTGCACAGATTCCAAAAGTACAGCAACTCCTACCAGCTGCCACGACACCGAGCAGGCTCACATCAGGCTGGCAAGCAGCTGAGGAGCTCATCGGACTGAGCTCAGACAGGGCAATAGGAGCAGCTCTGCGGCACCTGACGTGGTGTTAACACCACCGCCTACCAATAACGCAACCGAAACCACCCAGGCCTAAAAATAAACCCTTCCCCCAGCCAAACATCCCCTTTTAAGCATATGGAGGAGTAGTTTGATGCAAAATCAAGTTTCCAGCATGCTGAAAGAACCCGATTTCTGTTCAGCTTTAGCATCTCTCTCACTTCGGACTTTTCCTGCCATGCATCCCTGTGACACCCAAACACCAGCCACGCAAGAGCAACATCAAAACCAAACGTCCTTGTGAACTTCATGTCATCCTTCGTTCTAATCACCACTACAAGATGCCTTGGGCAACCCTTTCATTTCGACTTCTTTGTGGAGGTGGATGTAACATTGCCAAGTTTCAAGTGCATCCATGTTTATTGTCTTTATGAAAACAGAAATTATCAAAAAGAAAGAATATCCTCTTTAGAAAGCATTTCAGATCCTAATGGGAGTTGTACAATCCCCTCTTCCTCATCAGAAAGGAATAAAACAGACACTTTATTGCTCCAAGAGGCAGAACTGCTTTTTTAAAATGTTGCTATCAACCAGTCAAACCCTCTGCAGAGAAAACAAACGGAAACATTCAACACCACAAAGGTACAAGAGAAGCACAGTTCGATTATGGCTTTTCCTTAACAGCAGCAACCCCTCCCTGCTTCACTCAACTGGTGGAAAGTGGGAAAAGGAACTGCATGCTTAGAGCAGGAAACAAATACCATCTAATCTGCAGGGGTGATGCACAACATCAGCAAAGAACCATTCAAAATCTTTACAAGACAACTTGCAACTCTCACACAGTCTGAACCTTACCAGAGATCAGCGTTATTTACTCCCTAAGTGGAAATGTTTCACTCATTGAAGGAAATCTCCCCCCTCGATGCTCTCTGGGTAGGTCCACAGAAGGATAGGTACAGCTGCCAGAAATTATTCACAGAGAAAACACCAGTTTCCCATGGGAATTTACAGTAACTGAACAAATAATCCATCCCACGACACAGGCCTATGTCAGAATCTTGACCCAACATTCTGACTTCATCTGCCACGACACAGGAAAGAACAGCAGAGATCAACGTTATTTACTCCCTAAGTGGAAATGCTTCACTCATTGAAGGAAGTCTCCTCCCTTGATGCTCTCTGGGTCATAATTATTCCACAGAAGGATAGGTATAGCTGCCAGGAATGATTCACAGAGAAAACACCAGTTTCCCATGGGAATTTACAGTAACTGAACAAATAATCCATCCCACGACACAGGCCTATGTCAGAATCTTGACCCAACATTCTGACTTCATCTGCCACGACACAGGAAAGAACAGCCCAGGTGCAATCTACGGGTGTCCCTAATTCTTAGGAAATCCCAGTAATACTTCACTGGAAGAAAGGGAAAACACTTCAGCACCTTCAGTACAATTGTTGCAACTTTCTGCCGATATTCGAACGGCACTGTCGGCAGAAGGTGCTCTAGAGGCAACCCAACACCTATCCCGTAAGAGGCAAAAGTTGCTCCCGTACTGGATCCACAGCAAACACAACCCAGCAGTGGTGCAGGCGGACTGACAAAACCAGTGCGTGGAACTTGGTTATCAAGTTATTTGAACAGTTTAGTAAACAGAGGAAGATGCAAGTGATTTTTTTTTTTTAAAGCAGCTTTCTTTTTCCTTTACACATATTTTGCAGTTTGAATTGTTTCCTTGGATGAATTGCTCCACCTCTGAGAGCTCTGCTCATCCCAAGGCTGCTTCCCCAAGTGCTCTGGCAAATGCAATCACACACTTTTTCAGAAGAGCAGCACAAGCTTGCGAAGCTCAGACTTGATATTCCTCTAGAGTTTCTAAATCCTGAACATCCTTTGCAAACTCACACCGAGACGGCTGCAGCAGAACTATTACAGGGTCTTTTCCACAGCAGCTCACTTGAGCCCAGCTTTCCCAACTGTTCATTCATAAGCCCCCAAAGAAGTCATTATTACGCTAAGCATTCTGGAAAATAACATCATCTCCCACCTCTTATTATTTTCATTCTTTTTGACCCTTCCTTCTCCTCAGGTACAGTCTGTTATTTTGGATGTTATATCTCTAATAACTGGAGCTCTGCAGCATCCAACACCCACACCATCTACTTAGTTTCATCTTCTTACTCTTAAGTGATTTTTCAAGTATACAAACCACACAGAAGCTACAAACCCCTAAAACTGACACACCACCACAATCCTTTGACCCAGCCCAGGTGCCTTAGAGCCGGGGAAGCCCTGCTCCCTCCAGGGGCCAGCCCTCACCGCCCAGAGCCCCAAAAACCCCCAGCGAGGGGTCTCCTGCCACCGACCCGTTCCTCCGACACCGCAGGCAGAGCCCTGTCCCCGCACCCCGGCCCCGGTGTTACCTGCGGGTGGAGGCCAGACTCCAACCAGCGGTTCCGTTTCCCGGCAGGGTCCCCTCGGCCCGTTCCTGTCCCTGCGGTCACAGCCGGACACCCGGGGCGGCTCCCAGGCGGAGCCACAGCCGCTGCCTGGCCCCAGAGCCCCATCCAGAGCCCAGGCAGCCACCCAGGGCTGGAACCTGGCCCCAGCAGCCACCTGCACCGGGCTGATAGCCATGAGGAGCCACCTTATCCCTCCAGACAGCACTCAGAGAGTCCCAGCGCTGCTCTGCAGCCAGCTGGAGGTCAGATTCCCCAGAGAACGGCAGCAGCGAGCATCACTGCATTTATGCTTTAAAAGCCATAAAGCCTGCCCAGACATCCACAGCACCAGACCGCGTGCAATCCCCTCACAGTCATGTTCTGCATCCTCCTGGAGACTCGTGTGCATGCTCTGAACGCAAGCGCTGGATCTCTGCCATGAACACTGCACCGGGGTGCACGGGAACAGGGCTGGAAACTGCCCACGGAGGGTGAAATCTTCACCTCAGTGAATCCTGGGTGGTCTGGGCAGGACTCAAGGCTTCCTCCATAATTTTCTGTCCCCAAATGGGAATTTAATAACATCACACACAGGAGAAAACACTCTTGTGCCTGACAAGAGCAGGCAGATCAATGCTTCATGAAACTCAGTATTTGTTTATTCAACACCTATTGTGTTCACACTGCCCCCAGGACACTGGTACAGAGCTACAACCCCATTATTGCACGTGGTATACAATGCCGTGAGTAAGAGAATTAAGCTTTGGCATCCTCAGCACAACTCAGACGGGGGTAAAGCAGCTTATTTTAATTAGAAGAGGATCTAAAGAGTTTTACAGGCTGTCTTCTGAGAGACCATGCGCCCCCAAACAGTGAGCAAGCAGCACAAGAACTACACACAGGCTCAGGTTTATTAAATTAACTTGCAGCAGACTGGCAGTGAGCTTACCTCTTGGCTACCTCTCTAGTCTTTCATTCTCTGTGAAACAGCAAAGGCAGAAGAAGCTACAGCAGCCCAGAAATTAATGTTGATGAGATTCTTCCATTGAAAAGCAACAAAAAAGAGTTGAAAGGATTAGGAGAGCATACCTAACGGAGCCATACCAATCGATAGTCGCAAGTGGTAGTAACCAGATGAAATGAATGCAAACATTTACAGGGATCACTGAGATGGATCCTGCTGGATTAGTGCTCATAAGGACTTAACAAGCAGAACAAAGGTATGCCCAGGACGCTCCAGCTGTGGATTTTATCAGCAAATGAGTGAATTGTGCTTCGGCGTTTGGTGCTCAACTCATCCCTCTCAGGGAAGAGCTGAACACACCAGAGCCACGGCGCTGGGCATGAAGATGCTATTCACTTGACATCAGCAAAATAACTGCAAGCCAACGAGCTCTGCCAAGACAAATGTCACTTGCTTTATCCTTCCTTGACCCCAATGCAGAGCAGACAAACCTCATAAAATGTTTACAAACATCTAGCACAGAGAGCCTGGAGTAGAGCACATCACCAACACTGCTGCACCAGCAGAAATCCCAAACAACTCCACTGCAGCACAAGCAGGTAGAAGGAAGTTCCTTCTCCAGGAGACAGTTCAACAACAGACCACCAAAGGACAGTGGCAGGGGTCCTGCTGGCCTCGGTGTTCATTGCAGTGGAATTCCACACAAAAGCAAAGGTCTGCTGGTCAAATCAGGGGTCAAAAGGATCTGTTCCCAACTAAACCAGGCAGCACAGAGGCACCTGACTCAGTCAGGAGCAGTGTCTTCAACCATTCTGTGTTATTAAGCTGGCAAAGTGGTTCCCAGTCACACCAAGTATTTTATTTTAAGCCCTCACCATATGCACACCCCACATTTTAACTGCCTGCTTCCAAGGGAACTTCAGGGACACAGTGCCATTAAAAAAAAAAATCCTATCAAGCAAGTAAACATTTACATTGATCAACTACCACTACTACAAAGTTTCAAGATGTGCTTTTGTATATCCTCACACAGGACATCAGAGATCCAAACACATGAGGTGCAATGCCTAAATTAAGTCAGCTCCTATCGGCTTAAGAACTTCTGCCGGGGATATGCAGCTGGGTTTCAGCAGCACTGCCTTCTGCACTACTCCCGAGGGCATTCCCCCTACAGAAATAAGGCGTAAGGAACAGGGTTTTCACCCTTTCCTGACACAAGCAGTGTTTTTGTGAAACCAGCACGAGTTGAATAGCTAAATGCCTGGCTGATGCTTATCTACACAACCACATATTGTTCCCTACCTGCAAAACAGAAGCAAATAGTTCTGTATTCTTTAATAATAGACAACAACTAGGATCAAATACCTCCGACCAAGGCTCAAAGCTGCTGAGCTAACTACCAAAGCTAGGGTTCATGCCAATAAGCTCAAATTCTGACTTACCTTTTGCTTTGCCTTCTCCTCAGCAAGCAGTAAGACAGCACAGCAGCAGACACGTGCACATGCTCCCACTAACAGGTTGCAGTGTAATTTCTCTCAAGGATACACACAATTCCCACAAAAATATTGACTATTAAATGAAAGCAGAGCAGAAAAGCAGCAGAACACACCACAAATAATCCTTTTTTTGACTTACCACCACATGAGGAGCACCTTGCAGCTTCTGTCCCCTCGTGCTGCAGGGGTGGGGAGCCGTTAGCCCACACGGCTGCCAGCTGGCCCCAGTGCCCCAGGTGTGCTGCCTCGTGCCACTCCAAACCCAGCCGAGACCCTCCCTGGCTCCCCGCACACCTGAACGCTGTGTACTTCATCACCAGTTTCTAGCAGGGGCCTTGTCTGGAGACTTCTACCTATCCCATGGCATTTTATTATCCCAACTCCACACCAGTTCGACACCCAGCTCTACCACTTCCAAGTCTCTCTCCTTGTCTACTCTCACCTTTGGCTTTGTGTGCAGTCCACTCGCATTGGGCCCAAAGGTCCTCCCATGGCAATACATATTCTAATTCTCCCCCATTGCTCCAGAACCGAGTTTATCACCTACTCCTCAGCTCAGGCAGTCTCTCAGTTTCAACTCACTCCTCCACTACTCAAACAAAACCCTCTCCACCGGAGCAGGTCTCTCTTAAGAGGCATCCTGGTAAAAGTGCCTTCTATTACCTGAACATAAAACCCTCCTAAACAAGAAAAATAACTCTAATATAAGGGCTAATGTTGAATTTTAACACAATTAAGCTTTTTTGCTTTGAGAATAGTTGTTTCAACAAATTAATTCGCAAACACTGGGCTTTAATACAACCTCCTAACACAACACTAATACAAGCCCTGCTTCTTCATGTGCAAAAACACGCAGCCAGCCCACCCAGCTGTTTATTGTTTCCCAGCTCTCATTCCCCAGCCCGTGCTCACACAAAGAGCTGCACTGTCAGATCACGCCTCAATCAGCCACCGAGGCTGGGGAACGGGGACTGGGGGGTAAAGCCAAGTTAGTGGGAGCTGAACTGCTTGGGAAATCCCTGCTTGCAAGAAGTAAGTTTTGGAGATTGGAGCAAAGGACCAGCAGATCAAAGGCAATCATTTCCAAGTCATGAAAGAATTTTAGTGATATCAAACCAAGCCCAAGAAGACAGGAATGGACAAATCCTGACAACACCACTCCTCTTTAAAACAGCCACCTGATGCTGATAAAAGAAACGATGAAAACTTCGCTATCAGGGTCAGCCACTAAGGCTCATCTTCTGAACAATTACGCTGTAGTGTAAGCTGGTCACAGGTACCTAGGTAAAGCTTCAACAGAACAGGAATATTCCAGCTGAAGCCATGCTCATCTCACCAGGAACCAACAGCAAGTACCAAGGGTGTCACCCCTGTCACCTTGCAGTTCTTCTTGTTTTCAAGCCCTACTGGTAACAGCAATGAACAGACGGCCAGAGACAGTGAGCACGCTCCAACTGAAACACACTTTGGGGAGGATCTTGCATTCATTTTATCCTGGGAGAGGGAAGAATGCCTAATGACAGCCAGGAGATACAAACTCTTAGTTCCCAGCACCAGCAGATCTTCTAAGGCAGAAGAGTGACACCACCTCAGCCACTGTGTGACAAACTTAACCAAGGGAAATTAGACTAAATCCATCAAATTTCCTCCTCCCTTGCCCTCAGCCCACCAAAATGATTTGCAGATTTAGCTGAGGTGAATCATTTAATGTTTCACTGCAAAACCACAAGGTCTCAATGATGCTTTGCTTCACTTTTCCTTGTGCTGTTGGGATTTCTGTTTCATCTAAATTTTGTGAAACCACATCACTGGCACAGAGGGGAGAGAACTGCAAATGATGCTTCTGTGCATTAAATATCAACAGCAGAAAAATGAAACCATTCTTACTGACAAATTGCTCTCAGCAGAAAAAAATTAGAAGTGGGGCTGCTGCCTCTGTTAAAACCAATCAATCAATCAAAAAAAAAAAAAGCCTGCATGAGGTGAAACCATTTTCATGCCCCATACCTGACCTGCTCCCAAAGTGTATTTAACTGTGTTACATAAACAGAATAAAGCAGTTGATTAATATGCCTTTACTCAGGGATTAATATCTTGTCATTTCAGCCTCACTGTGTAAGAGCAGGCACACATCCTGAAATACCAGGACACAGAGCGAGGAAACGCTAAAAATAACCAGCCAGGCGCTCTGCTTAAAGAGGGTCCCACTGAGCGCGTTTTATCTCTGCAATCAACACTTGTCCTTTACAAATGCCAGCCCATTGATCTGTTCTGCCTAAACTGAGTTTTACATTCAATTTATGCACGGAGGGTGAGAGGGGAACATTGCCTTCCAAGTTGCAGGAGCGATACTTTCAGTGGTTACCATCCCAGCTTGCGATCAGTTCTTTCACCTCGTTAAAGAACGCAGGCCCAGGAGAGGCACCAGAAAATTGATTAATACTCAGTAACAGTAGTTCTGTGCAAACCCTTCTGAGAAGCTTGACCCCAGCATTCTGGTTTCCTAAAAAACATCAAACAATCTCAATTCTCATCCTAGAGATGGAAAAAGTTATAGAGAGGTTACACATCTTACGTTTTTGGGTTCACTAGGTACTGCCATATCTGCACATAATAGCTTCAGTGTTCACAGGGATTTTTGTCAGTGACGGGTAAGTTAAACAGCAAGTGACAGTATCGGGCACACAATCTGCCAGGAGCAAAGACACAGCACCATGTCTGCAGTGAATCAGCTCAGTGCTCACTAATGGACTGGACCCATGAAATAAACGGGATTGCAGTCGGTCAATATTTGCTTTAAACCATACAAACGCAAATACAACCTTCAGGAAACACCACCAGTCGGCCAAAAATAAAGCTGTCACAGGCTCCCATCAACAGAAGTTGTGGTACATCACAGCGGGCTGGTTTGGGCTGGGATAGAGTTAATTTTCTTCCTAGTAGGTTCTCTGGTGCTCCGGTTTGGATTTGTGACCAGAACAGTGTTGACAAGACAGCGATGTTTCAGCTGCTGCTGAGCAGTGCTTACACCATATCGAGGATTTTCTGTTTCTCCCACTGCCCAGCCAGTGAACAGGCTGGGGGGGCACAAGAATTCGGGAGGGAACACAGCCCGGAGGGCTGATCCCAGCTCACCAAAGGGACATCCCATACGACACCATGCTCAGCAATAAAAGCTGCAGGAAAGAAACAGGGAGGATGTTTGGAGTAATGGTGCTTGCCTTCCCAAGCAGCCGTTACACCTGATGAAGTCCGGCTTTCTCAATGTTTCCTTTCCCATTCTCTTCCCCATCCCAGTGGGGTGGAAGGGAACAAGCAGCTGTGTGTGGCGCTCAGCTGCCTGCCAGGGTTAACCCCCACCATGCAGAAAGATGGAGTATCTTTTGCCAGGTCAGGGATGTTCAAAATTCTGATTTACAAGTCAACATCAGACAAACCCTACAAAAGAACAAGTTCCCTCTACCAGCTTCAACTGAACACAAAAACTTCAGGGTTTAAATCTGCGAGATCAGTGCTCGTCTGCCCACCGGAGAATTACGAGTGATGATAAGTTCACACTGGGCATCTAGTGGATGTCTCTTATTACATCCCCCAAGATAATTGCTCATGAGCACGATGAAATTTCCTTCTGGATTTTGATGAACTGTGTTCTCTCCAGGAGGGAGGAAAACAGCTCCAGCCATTTGCTTTAATTGGACCTGACAGTTTGCAGATTGCTGCCTCCAGCCTTGAAAAGCTCAGTAGCCAGGGCTGATGAGTACCCACTTTTTCCTCAACAGCAGATTTCAGAGCTAAACTTACATTGCATTACAGTAAAAACAAACACACTCCCCACTCAAAAACTCCTACAACCACCAGGTGATGTTGTTTAAAAAAAAAAAAA
>NW_010146141.1:0-219 GCF_000699245.1 Pterocles gutturalis
CACTGCCCCTTGTCCCTAAGTCCCTCATAGCACCCCCCAAGTCCCTCGCAACATCCTTACCCTCCCTTTCAGCATCCCAAGCCCCTCCTCAGCACCCCAAGCCCTTCTCCACACCCCAAGCCCCTCTCACCTCCCTGCTGAAGCCCAGCCTTACCCGCCTTCCCCCAAATGCAGGCTGTGAACAGGGCAGTGGTGCTATGGATGGAGTGTGGGGGGGGG
>NW_010146141.1:383-3050 GCF_000699245.1 Pterocles gutturalis
CGTGGGGCTGGCACCATGGGCAGGGGGAGCACCGGAGACTCCTCAGCCCTGCAGCAAAAGAAGCAGCAATGCTCAGACAGCCCCCCCAGAGCCCCACAACCCCTCGGTGGGGCAGGACTGTGGTCCCCATGGCTCCCAGGAGCTCCTGCCCGCTCTGGTCCTGCCCATCTGCCCTGCCTGGGCCATGGCAGCTGCAGTGAGCCGCCAACGGCTCCCCGCAGAGCCCCGCTGAGCCTGACAGAGCACAGGGTGTGATTGTTCTGGCTTTGATAAGAACAGGAACGGAGGGTTCATCCTCCTGAAATCCCAAACCCAACCCTGAAATGTTTCCTGTAAATTGTCTCCCGGTGAGAGCTGCCTGCTCCTCCTGGCCACTCTGCCTGTCACGTCAAATAGCCAGAGCAGTGTCATGAAGCACGACACGAGTGTCAAACACCATGAGATGGAGGCCAGCCTTTCCCCCAGACACCCTGTGTGTTGGTGCTGCCATCTGAGAAGTCCCCGCTAGCTTGGAGGGAGCGATTGCACCGCTTCGGTTACCTCAGCAACAATCATCACATCCTGCTATCACTACAAATGCCACCACGCAGAACACATCAAGTCAAGGAACCGTCCAAACACGGGGACTGATCCTGCTGCCTTTTCCCCGCCAGGCTCTGCAGAGTTCCTCCACCCGGTGCCGGTGCAGGCGGGAGCAGCCGCGAGGATGCTAAGGAGCGTGCAGCCGGCTGCGCGGGTGCGGGGTTATTTGCATTCCCTCTGTCACTCCTGGCTGCTGCCAGCTGGGAGCCGTTGGGCAGCAGGCGAGAGAAGGACAAAAAAAGAAAGGGAGAGAAATCACCGAGAGGTGCAGTCTGTTATTTAACACTGTCATTTTCATAGACAAAGTGGGACTCGCTTGCTCAGAGGTTTAATTTGGGCTAACAAAGCTATCTGTAGCCGGGCGAGCGCAGCCTGCTCTGGTCCCCCCCCAGCTCCATCTCTGGCTTCCCTCCCGACCTGCCGTTACTAGAGATAAAAGTTGCCTCTCATTTAGCAGTTTTCCTCGAGTGATTTTGATTGTGTTCATCTGCATTGTAGTAAACTCCTAAGATAGCCAGATAATAACAGCAGCGCCATGGTAACAGGCAGGAAAAAAAGAACAAATGCTGGATTTGTAATGCAGCGATGCCCACTATGTGGCAAAAGTTGTTGGTGATGGAGTGGGAATGGTTAAACTCAAGCCTCAGCTGATCAGCTGGGATTAGGGCCCAGCCCAGCTCCCCAGCTCCCCACCGGAGCAGCACCCCACACCCCAGCAGTCCTGACGCCTAATGGCCGGTAAAATTTCAGTCTGAAAAGCAAAGGTGATGTGCAGGGTGGGGGAGCCAGCAGCCTTGATGCTCCCCGGGTCACCGTGCTCCTGCTGCCCCTGACAAAACACAGGGATCTGCCTGTCTGGAGCCCGCACCCGCCACCCCAAGACCCCTCCAGCTGGACCAGCTCCTCCAGCACCGTGAATGGCTGTGCATCGCTGTACATCACCATGCACCACTCTGCATCACTGTGCATCACCGTGCATCGCCATGCATCACCGTGCATCACTCTGTATCACTGTTCATCACCGTGCATCACCGTTCATCACCGTGCATCACCACACGCACAGCCCAGCTGCACACAGGGAGTGCTGCTGACAGGAATGGGCAACTCGTGTGCTCCAGGGCCAGGCAGGGCAGGCAGTGCACGTAGGAAAAGGAGAAAGCATTATTGCTCCTTCAGCAGTGCTCAGGGCTGGAGATGTTTGCGTGGTCAGAAGCAGCTGGGGTACTCCAAAGGACATAAAGAGAAGCCTCTCCAGAGGCCACTTGAGCAGCGGGCATTGCTCTAATTAGCACCGTGTTTATCAGCAGTTACCTCGGACCTTTGATTAACAGTGAAGAAAATCAATAAGCACACTAAAAATTCAGATAAGTTTCACAGCTAATTTTAATTTCACATTTTAATCTTGTATTAATGTCAATCTTAATTACCATAATTAAGTCAGATGTGACTTAGCAGGAGAAGTTCGAAGATAAGGCATTACAAGAGAGACGGTGCCTTTCTGGTGAGCCGACAAGTGCCGCTCACCGCGGTTTGGGATGCGGCCGATGACGGTGAACTGGGGGCTCCCGCGGAGGAGCACGAGCGCTTCCCCATCCCTCCTGTTTGTCCCCCTGCCTGGGGTCTGTCCCTGCCATGCCAGCAGGAGCCTGGAGCCCCTCAGCCCCGCTTTGCCCCCGTTTCAGGGTGTCTGGGTCTCCAGCCACCTCCCAGCTGCCTCCCATCCCTGGCTCCCGGGCGCAGGGCCCCGGTGGTGGCGGAGGTGCCCCCCCGCCGTGCTGGCCATGCTTGCGCTCCGCTTGTCACAGCTGGTGACATCCATGAGATCCAAACCGCCCAGAAAATCAGTCTCTCATTTATTTCCATGATGGTGGTGCAGCAGCCCGGTGCGGCTGTGTTTGCTCCGCAGTTACACCTATCGATCTCCACCCGCTCAGCTCCCCGCACCCCGCCGGCCGGGGGGTCCCCCCAGCCTGAGGAGCCCACGGACACATCTGCCTGGCTGGGAGCATCCCACAGCCCAGCAGCATCCGCCCCACAGCGGGGTGGGACCGACCCTGCAGCTGTCGGAGCCCCCCAGCAACTCCC
>NW_010146141.1:3062-3497 GCF_000699245.1 Pterocles gutturalis
GTTCCCACCCTGCTGGGGGGCACAGGGCAGCTCCGGGGGGCAGGGGGGACAGAGGTGCTGGGAGGACAGACCCCAGGCAGGGTACACATGGGGGTCCTGGCTCCAGCCCTGTGCTGAGCAGCCCCAAAGCGCTCTGGGATCCTGTAGGACCCAGATGTGTCCAGATGCTCCGTGGGGCTCAGGGGGGCTCCTGATGGGGTGCAGAGGGGAGGTGTGGGGTCCCAGGCTCCTGCACCCCCAAGCCCTTGGTGCACATTCAAGGTCAGCCTCCTCCCTGCGGCTTTCTTGGGAAGCTTCCACCTCCTCCGCAGTGCCCAGGGACGACTTCAATGGCAGGAGGAAGCAGAAAAACAGCCTCGGCTTTGGGCTGGGAAGCTGCAGTCTCCCGTGGCGGAGCTGAATGGGGGCTGGGAGCAGGGGCCTCCACGCTTCCCC
>NW_010146141.1:3655-8515 GCF_000699245.1 Pterocles gutturalis
GGCTGGCTGCCAGCCCCCTTGAGCCAGTGCCTGCGGGCACAGCTGGGGGCCCTTTCAGGAGGGAAGTCCTTGTTCCTTATCAACAGAAAAAGCCTTTGCACAGCTCAGAAATAGGCTCTCTATGGCCTGCTGGAGTTTGGAGGGGGCCAAGAGAAACGAAGCCGCTGTGGAGATGGCAGGCAGCAGCATCCCTGTGGGGCGGGAGGAAGGGGCGGCACCAGCAGCCTGCCTGGGGTACTGGGGGGCTGTGACAGCATCACAGAATCACAGAATGGTTTGGGGTGGAAGGGACCTTAAAGCCCCCCCAGTGCCACCCCCTGCCATGGGCAGGGACACCTCCCACTAGCCCAGGTTGCCCAAAGCCTCATCCAGCCTGGCCTTGAACCCCTCCAGGGATGGGGCATCCACAGCTTCTCTGGGCACCCTGGGCCACTGCCTCACCCCCTGCACAGGAAAACATTTCTTCCTCACATCTCATCTCAATCTGCTCTCTGGGCCTGCAGCGAGAAGAACGTCCAGAGAGGCAGGGCGAGTCAGCGTGCCAGGCTCTTGGGAGAGCTGCAGCTGATGGGATGATCCTACCGGCCTTCAACTCCAAAGGGTCACCAAGAAGCAAAAAAATGTGCATCCAAGACAAAAAAGGCAATAAGAAAGGAAAAAAACCACAGTGAAAGTGCTCTCATCATCATCATCAAGTATTCCAGATCCTGGTGAGATGCCAAAATTGCTGCCTGAACTGGGTCCTCCCCCCCTCAGAACCCAATGGAGCCCCAAGCCAGCCTGGAAACCCCTCTGGAACCACAGGGTGATCAGAACTTTCAAACGTAGTCTAGAACCTGCTCTAGAACTTTCAAGCGGTCTAGAACTTGCTCAGATGCTGTTACTGATATGGAAAAGTAAATTTGTAAATTCATGAGTGCACAGGATTGTGCAGTCCTATGTAGTAAATTTTCCTTGAAGAATAAAAAGAAGTTTTGCCAGAAGTTTTTTTGAAGTGAGACCAAGTGCAGTGTGACTTTAGTGCTCTCCTGCCAGCCTCTAGAATAGTGGTTTCTTTGCCTCTGCATTATTCTACACGATGTCCTGGCTCTCTCACTTACACCAGCATCTCCTCGTGCTTTTCGGGGTCCCCTGGCAGGAGGGCACAGCATCAGTGCTCAGCACCTCGAGTCGGGCAGGGACACTCAAGGGAGGGCTGGAGGTGCTGCAGGACAGGCTGGGAGCAGGCTGCAGACCTCGGCCATGAGCACTGACCAGAGGTAAATGTTTTTAATCCAGCTGGCCCAAAGAATTTACCCACAGGAACCTTAACAGCACTCTCTGAGGAGCTGATGCAATCAGCATCTCCTGGTGATGCTGGTTGGGAATGAGCCTGGAGATGCTGGAGACACCAGAGAGAGCAGGCGAGCTCAGGCTGGCCAGGGGTGCAGGAAAAGAAACAGGGGAATGAGGAAAGAAAGAAGGGATCACAGTTTACACCGGTAACTGTGGCACTACGAAAAGCAGATTTTGTCAATCAGCTGATGGCAGTCTCGGAGGAGATGATGCGTGTGATGGAGGAAGGTACGTGCATCGCTGTTAAAGGTGGCTGGATGTGGTATCGCGCAGCATCCTCACGAGAAGCAGCGTGGAGCAGTGTCGGTGCCGTGCATCTTAAGTGGGCTGTGAAGCGGCTCATTGACAGATCTCGGAGAACAGCAATGAGGAATCATCTCACACGGAGGAATTATTAATGAGCCCATTAAGGACTGGTGCTTAGCTCTGTCACTGCTTCATGTTCCCAGTTACGATCTGCAGGTAAAAAACGAGTGACTGGTGTTGAGAGGTACAAGCAGGAGATCAGCGGCTGGTTTGCAGGCACACGGTGCAAACGGATCACGGCGCAGGATGGACGGTTAAACCCGATGTAGTGTAGCCGCTCAAATGCTCATCTCTGTGCCACGGAGCAGAGGGCCCCGGGGTGGGAGGGCTGCACTCTGGGCAGCGGTGGAAGGGACTTGGGGGTCCCAGAGAGCGGAAGGTGCTTTGCTTACCCACGGCATTGCAGAGGGAATTACACAGCAAACCCCTGCTGAGGTCCGTGCCCCAGCCAGCAGCAAAGCCTGGGCTGGCAGGGACATCGCCCACGCTTTGGGCATCACCCAGGGAGCCAGCACCTATGAACTGGGAGCAGGCCAGTGGCACTAAGCAGCAGTGAGTGGCTGTGCCTTGGCGGGGGGCAGGGTCCCCTCCCAGCCCACCCGTGGCAGCCCCGTGGCAGCTCCCCGGTGCCCTGCAGCTGGTTTCCTCTGCAGGGGCTGGCTGCTCTCTTTGTGGGGGAAAAGGGGATTCGTTCTAAAGCTCTTTTCCTGAAAAAAAAAATATCCATACTGCTCTGACCCATCTCCAAGCTGTGAAGCTTTAGTTGATCAGCTTGTAAGAGCTCAGCAGCAGAGCCCGCGCTTTGTTGGGAGCATTTCTGCAGGTCCCACAGGTGGGAAGCCGTTAACTGCCCCCAGCCCCGTCCCCCCACCTGCAAAGTGCCTTGGGGTGGATGCTTTTCAGTTATTTTCAGAAAAAAGCCTCCAAACCCTGCAGACCCCACGACTGCAGCTGGGTCAGCCCTCGCACTCTGCCCTGAGTGAGGGGTCCGGCTGCACCCCCTGCGCATGGGTGCGGGTACTCTGCCCGCCCCGCAGCACCGGGGCTTACACGGATACAGGCCTCTTTATTCCCAGAGATCCTGGCAAAATAACAACCATTCACTTGTGCAGAGCTATTACCAAGGCTTGCTCTAACTTCATGCTGTTGAGCGTGTCAGTATGATGAGGGGTTGGTAATAAACCCACCAGCAGTCACTAAGTGCTGCTGTATAACTGCCTCCTCCGAAATAGCAGTGCTCGGGAACAGCAGTGCCCGGGAACAGCAGTGCTCTGGAATAGCCGTGCTCTGAAACAGCTGTGCTCGGGCTCTCCAGCACCTGCTCCGAGTCCTGGGGTCTCCGAGGCTGGCAGGTCCAGTGTTGGTTCCCAGTAAGTTGTGCATTGGGCTATGGGATCCAGCAGCTTTTCCCAAGGGGGTGCCCCAGCCCCGTGGATCTGTGCTGCTGGCAGGATCCCACCATGGCTCCAAGCAATTTGGAAGGATGGGCGGCCAGCTCCAGCACCGTGCCGCGGCTCCAGTGTGTGATGGCACCGGCGCCCCAGCCCCACGGTCCTGCCCTGTTTGCAGAGGGTGTCAGCGCCTGGGGGCTTGGTGGGGATCCAGCACAGCTCAGAGAGGCAGGAGGGAGGCTGGGGAGGAGGTAGGAGCGGGCAGATGGGAAACAAGATGTGTGGGGCCCTGGCAGGGCTTCAGCATCACGGCGTGTGTGCGTGTGCGTTCGCACGGTGGGAGATGTAGCGCAAGCTGACATGAGATTAGCTAATGTACTGCAAACACCAGCCAGCGCGCCGGGAAACCTCTTCACCAAACACGAGTCTTGCTGCCTAGTTTGCTGGGTAATGTTGCCGTTAACCCCCGTGTCCTGCCTGTGACGAGGGAAGGGGAGGCAGGGGCTTTGGGGAATGGTTTGTGCAGGGACCAGTCCCTGGGTTGGAAGCACCTGCCGGCATTTCCTGTGGCTCTGGCAGGTTGCAGGCAGTGCCTGCGCCCATCCGAAAGGACCTGCCCCTCGCTGCCTGTTCATGGCACCCCCCCCAGCCCCATCCCTGCCCAGGTGCTGCCTGCAGCCCTCACCCACGGCAGGAGCTCCTGCCTGCACCCACGGACAGGAGGACACACCGTTCTGCAAGGCGGATGGCAGCCGGCCACCCAGGGGGGCACAGCCACAGGGTCCCCGCCCCGGTGTGCACCCGCCGATAGCCAGTGATGTCCCCCAGTCCTTCCGTTACAATTAGCGTGAAGCCACGTGTTTTGGGATGAGGGTCCTGGCTGGGCTCTGAGATGCTTGGCAGAGAGGAGGCGTTGTCATGGAAGGGGTGTTCGCTTGCTTTTAACCTCGGTACGTACGAGCCCCAGAGCAGAAAGGTCCCTTCCAACATGTAGCTGCGCTTGCACTGCGGATGATGGTGACAACTGCAACAGGAGAGATTATTTTTCCTTCTCTCCCTTCTACTGTCCCACAAGAAGACAAGCTCTTGGGCAACCAGCGAGTGGTCCTGCCTCTGCTGCCAGGCATCGTCAGCCACCCCCAACCTCATTTAGCTGCAGGAGGAGACAGACCGCGTCCACTCTCGGAAGCAGCAGTGGCTGGTGGCTGCCCCGGACTGGTGGCTGCATCGCACGTGGCAAGGGCTCAGGGCTCCTAATAAAACCCCGCAGCTCTGCTCCTGTGCAGCTTTATTACAGAGCTCTTTTGAGGCGAGGGCTGGGGGGTCACTGCAGAGGAAGGATGCTGGCTGGGGTGAGCACACGCCCGCTGCCCACTGGCAGGGAGTCACCTCATCCCATCGGGCACGGACCGAGGCACCTCCCTGGGATGGCTCCAGCCCCGGTTTCCAACCAGGCGATGCCAGCCCTGGCACCCTGGGAATGCCAATGGCCCCTCCTGAGCAAGCTGCTGGGGCAGAGGGTGCGGGGGTACGCGCAGGCGCTGCGAAGGGACAGTCCCCAGCACCCTCCAAGCGTGGTGGTGCAGCAGGGATCACAGCTCCGGCCGCTTGCCAGCCCAGCGGGTTTAGCTGCCCATCAGGGAACCACAAGGGCATTAAAGCCACGTTTGCAATCACTCTGCGGTGCCTTGTGAGGAGTTCAGCACCTCCCCGCAGCTCCCACCCCGCAGCTCCCATCCCGCAGCTCCCACCCCGCGGCCAGCGCTGCAGAGCGGTTTCCAGTTGCTGCTAATGACTGTGCAAAGCAACCAGCCTGCCGCGATTGTCA
>NW_010146141.1:8534-11668 GCF_000699245.1 Pterocles gutturalis
CTCTTCCTGCACCCCGGGGACACGTCCTGCCCCGGCTCTCGCCCTGCCACGGCACTGATGCACATCACTGCTCAGGATGTGGCTCAGGCAGGGCTGGGAGCTGGGTTCTGTGCTGGGACAGCAGGGAAGGAGCGGAGTTGGTGGGTTAAAGTGAGGTCAGACATCACTGCTGAGCTCCCCGGAGCGGCCGTGGGGTTAATAGAATAAACTGGTGAAATTTGTAAAACTTTCCCAAACACCCAAAAGATCAGTTTTTGTTCTGTGTTTGGCAGTAGAAGCAAATACTCTTCCGCTTTCCCCTGACCTGGCCATTAAGATGACTTTGTGAGGATTATTTTTGACTCCAAGAGGTTTTCCTACACCCGGGCAGAGCTCCGTGGGTCAGGCACACACTCACACAGACGGGGCTCCCCCAGCACTCGCTGCCTCCTAAGCCCGGTGTATCCTGGTGCTGACGATGCTCCTTCATAGGAAACACCCACGGGCACTATTATGTTGTTTTCAGCTGGGACTGAAGATGTGAAGTTGGGCATCCATCTCCAGAAACCTTACTGTCACCCTGCACAGACCTGCCTTTTGCAGGATCCTCACGCAGGAACCGTGTGAAGCGGAGCTGGGGGAGCTCAGCGAGTTAGCAGCATCGGGGGGAGTTAAAATGGAAAAAACCTCCCGGCAGCCCGCATGTAGGTCTAACAATTTACTGTAACGGCTTTTATGGCAGACCGTAAAAATCTAAAATAAGGCTGGGAACTGTCAGAGAAAGCCACATGGAGCTGAATTTCTGCATAACCACCATTTTTCAGGCTCCAATGCCTTTCTCTGGCAAGCCGTGGTCCCCCAGTCCCTGGGGTGTGGGGGGACCAGCCCTGCCGAGGGCTTTCCCACGGGACAGTCCTTTCCCTTGTGTGAGCGCAGCTTCACATCAGCACTGCTGCCCAGACCCCGAGGCATTCGGTGGTACTGGTGGTGGGCGGTTGATTGATGGGGTTACTGGTGGGGCTGGACCAGGAGATCCCAGGTGGTCCCACCCAACCTGACCAGTTCTGCGATCCGAGAGGTCTAAACCTTGAGTCCAGAGGCTGGAGAGCTCTCCTCTCCTTGCACCCCCCGGACCGTCCTCCCGCTGTCCCGAGCCCCTGCCCGAGGTGCAGCATCCCGGGGGATGCACAGAGGGATTTTGTTTCCTGGGCCCAAGCTCTCCTGTCCCTTCTTTAGGGCACAGGGGGAATGTCACCTGTCCCCAGAGGGTGACATTAAACACGGAGGTAATGCTGCCTCCGAGAGCTCACCCCGAGCAGCAGTTACTGCAATTACTCTGAGTGCCACCAGATGATACTTGGTAATTACGCGACGCTTTCATCTGGGGATCTCTAAGCACTTGCTGATCAATTAATTAAACTTTGCAGCAGCCTTTCACCACAGTGCAGGATGCTGCCGGATCAATATCCCTCTCCAGAGATGTGGCCAGCTCCAATGGCGCAGCCGTGCCAGCACAGGGCTAGATTGCTGAAAATTACCAGTTGCAGATGGAGAAACATGTCCCCCGCCCCGGGACCCCCCCAGGGCTCAGCCGAGCTGCTCTCCTTCCCCTCCTGCTATGGCCAGAGGAGCTGCATCCCCGCTCAGCCTGGCATCCTTCCCCTGGCTGTCCTCAGTGGATGTGTCCCCTCCCCTGCCATCCCTGGCAAGCAGAGCCCCTGGCCCCCAGCCCCTCTTTCCGACACCGGTGGGGACGGTGGCACAGGGCTGGGCTGGCAGCAGGACAGGTTTTTGCTCGCCCTGGTAAGCTGCCCTTGGCGCTTGGCTGTCCTTCCTCCCAGACAGCCTCTCAGCGCAGATGGAGAGCACCATAAGGGGTTGGTTCCTTCCCAAAGCACACGGCGCATTCTCTGCCTGTCTCACGAGGTGTCCGGGCAGGGCTGCGCCGCGCGGTGCAAGGCACCGTTGGCTCTGCAGCAGGGATAGTGCATGCTCCTTCCCTCAGGCTCTGCAGAGGGAAGAGATGGGGATGCCCCTGCTCACCCTGTGTACAGATGGAGCAGAGCTGTGTGCTCGTGCTTGGGGACATTTTGTGGGTGCATGGCATGCTGTGCCCAGACGGCACCGTGCATCTGCCCCCCAGCAGATGCAATTCCTTCCTGTGTAGGGGGTAACTCAGCTGCACCAGCGTTAGCCCCAGGGCTGATGCAGATGGCAAAGGGCTGTGGCTGCCCAAGCCCCCCGGAGGGGTGGCTGCTGCCTGACCACCCTCTCCTTGGCACAGCACAGCATAGAGGATGCTTTGGGGCAGCCCCAGGATATGCTCACCTCTGCTGGGGATGCTCACCTCCACCTGGGGCTCGTTACTGGGAGCCATTAAAAAGGGTAGGGGCTGCCCCTCCTGGGAGGCTGCTGGTGTGGAGGGGGCTGAGGATCACTGGGCTGGTGCTGTGCAAATGGTGCGTAGCTGTGTGCTAGCAGGGCTGGGAGAGGGTTTCTCACTAAAAGCAGCTGAGGGGTTGGTATCCTGCCCGTGTCCTGGTGCTGGGTGCGGTGGGCAGGATAGGGGAGAGCAGAGCCGGGCTTCCCACCCAGCTTTGCAGCATCACTCTCCCATACTTGCAGGAGTCTCTGCAGGTGCAGGAGGGTGTGGGGCACACTGGGGTCCCCAGGGACAGTGTGGCAGGGCGGGAGCTCTGGCTGTCCCCCCCCATGCACTGCCTGTGCCAGGGCTGAGCATGGGTGGGGGTGGGCACTGGAGTAAACTCAGGGTGCAGGGGCTGGCTGCTCCCCCCGCTGTAGCCAGCACCCAGGGCAGTGGAGGTCTGGCCCCAGTGGGTGCCTGGCTCCCATGGGGGCACAGTGGGGTTGCCCCAGGCTGGGGACATCCCAGGGCTGGGGGCTGTGTGGGGGGTCTCCTGCCCAGCCCTGAGCTGTGGGGGTTTGGGTTTGGTGCTGTCTCCCTGGGGCCATCCCTCCCCATGAGCATGTCTGCAAAGGGCTTGTCATAAAACACACCTGCAAACGGCTTAAATCTCTCTTTTATTTCTCAAAATAGCGCTGCTCGGCCCTCGGGAGGTTCAGCTCGCACGGATCACATCTTCTCCCTGCAGCGGGAGCTGGCGCCATGTCCTTGCTGCTCTCGCCAGCCTGGG
>NW_010146141.1:11684-14376 GCF_000699245.1 Pterocles gutturalis
GATTCATCCACGGGAGAAGTGCTTGGTTTGGGGGGGCTGGTGGTTTCTGATTCCAGTCATCTGCCCTTGTGCAAAAGGGCTGATCTGAGACCCAGCAAAAGGGTCGGGAAGTAGCAGCACTGGGCGGTGTAAGCCCCCTGCCATAAAAGCAAAGTTTTGCACCGACATCTTCAATGTATTTGTTCCTCTTGCTGTGCCAGAGCCCGTGTGCTGTCCTGGGCTTGGTCAGGGCTCAGCGCTGGTCGCACGTGTTGGCTGTGCTTGAATGCAAAGCATGCATGCAGCTCCAACGCTGCCTCCAGTTACTCATCTTTCTGCTTGCATGCTGAGATCGTTCCTGAGCGCATCCCTGCGTGCCCCGGTCTCAGTGGTGCAAGCTCCTGTCTCAGCAAAAGCCCACGGGACTGGGATGGGGAGGAGGGTCTGAGTGCAGCGGGCATGGGGAGGGGGCTGCGGGGATGCCCGGGGAGCGGGATGACAGCCGGGATTTCTCCAGCACTTAAAAGCCAACTTCCCGTTCTCTGCTGTGAAACACAGCCGTGGTTTTTGCTTTACAAGTTCGATTGCTTATAACAGCACGAATTCCAGCCAGAAGGGCCCAGCCTGGCAGCAGAGAAGGGAAGCTGTCGAGTGTGGCAGTGTGTTATTCCCCAGGAGGATAGAAGGAGGGAGCTGGCAGCCCCCAGACAAGCCAGCTCCAGGACCAGCCTCTCTCCAGGCTGTCCCCGAGGGATGGCGGTGGCGTTCCCGGGGCCAATGGCTCCGCTTGCTGCTGCGGGATGAGACAGTGATGGAGATGGGGAGGCCGGAGAGGGCTGGGCAAGATGTGCGCTCAGAAAGGCTCCAGTTTGGAATACGTGTGTGGCCTGCCCAGCCCAAAGCATACTCAGTCTCTCATCTGGGGGACTGCAGCTCTGCATGCCCTGGTTGTAATGATTTTGTGTTAATTAGCATTGTGCCTTCCTGGCTCTGAGGGTGATGAGGGGATGAGCTGTGTGAGCCTTCATGCATGCAGACAAGGGCTGGAGCACATACCACCAATAATGTAACAGCTGTAACTGCAGACAGGGGTTTTCCTCTTATGGTTCTCCAAAAATGAAAGTTTTTTTGTGAAGCCTTTGCATTTGCTTCCTTTTCTGTACATGTGGTGGCAGATTTGTGCAGAGCACACGCCCCTGCTTAGTGCCATCCCTGTTCCGTGCCCTCCATGGTCACCAAAATCGTGTGTTAGAGCCCATGTGCGATGCTCTCCGGCATCCTCGAGGAGCTGTTCTGCCCAAGGCAGGGACTGCTGATCTGATTAGCTCCAGGGTCCCCTTCGCTTCTTCCCGGAGCTGGTAAAACCCCAATGGCAGGAGAGGGCTGAAGGGGAGGGCAGCGCACAGGGTCTCCGCTGCCCTAAACGCCCCCAGCTCTGGGCAGGTGCAGGAGGGGTCCCCACCCAGCTGCTGAGCCCCCTCCTGCTCCCTCCTCCTGTGCAAAGGCTGCTGCATGCCCCAGCGCCTGGAGGAACACCTTGGTCCCCACGGAAAAGCCCGGCTATCGGCAAAGGGGGGCTGCACAGGACCCCAGACCTGGAGGAACGTGGTGGCTCAATGTGGTCCCCATGGCTGCTGCCTGTGGGGTGCAGTGCCAGGCTCCACGCCGGAGAACCGGGCTGCTGCCAACGCTGCTCTGTGCGAGCTTCCTCTGGGCTCCCAGCCGTGTCCCCCACCTCGTTAAAACCAGTCATTCCTGGCATTTCCTCACTTTCGTGAGCTCTTTTCTACTCTGCAAAAAGGTCTCAATTTACTCATCGATGCTCTAATTCCATTTGCGAGCTGTGGGTGTTGATCAGTGGTGGGTTAGCGGGACCCAGGAAGGGTTCCTGGTGGAATTTCCAGCAGAAATGCCAGGGTGTGCTGGGTGGGACTGACTCCATGGTGCAGAAGCCCCCCCTGAGGCAGCCCCTGCCTGTCCTCCCGCAGTGCACAACACTGTGCAAAATGTGCTTATTCACGTATTAGACCAATTCTCTGCAGTTCAAGCCTTCCAGGTATCTCTGGTCCCTCCCCATCGTGCCATCTGCTTTCATCCCCGTTCACCCTGCTGTCCTTGTGCCTTCGTGTTTCCAAGCTGCTCTGCTTCCCTCCCCTCAGTGTTTTTCCAAGAAAATAAAGAAGCGGAGGGATGGCACGGGGCTGGTGCCTCTGCGGGGCTGGGGGATCGTTTACCGAGGGGCTGCGCTGTGGCAGCCTGACCTTTTCAGTATGCAGCCTTCAGCAGCTGCTTTTCACTGCACACAGCGCTGACATGGCTGGAAACGGGGTACAGGTGGGAAGGTGGCCCATCCTGGGCTCTGGATAGGTGCTCTCTGCTCGGAAAGCCCTGAACACCATGGCACAGCCACAGATGCCTGGGACCGGCCGTGCTGTCGGTGGGTTGGGCACTGTGCTGCACCCCAAAGCGCAGAGGTGAGGGCTGGGGGGGCTTGGTGCGATGCTGCTCCTGGCCCTGGGAACCAGCCGGTGCCTCTGCCTTCACCGTCAGACACTGACAGATCCCCATGATGGATGGCTGAGTCTTTCACCCTGAACTGTGCTGATAGCTTAAAAAAACCCCGTGATGGATGGTCTCATTAAATGGGGGTGCACTGCGAGGGAGAGGAGCAAATGACTGGCTGCCTGTGCTTTGCTGGCAGTGTGAGCCATGG
>NW_010146141.1:14467-19739 GCF_000699245.1 Pterocles gutturalis
CTGGGTGCAGGGCTCAGGGGTGCCTGTTGCAGAAGGTCACCGTGGCTAAGAGCAGGGCTGCATTTCCAGCTCTGATGCCCAGCAGGAGCTGGTGATGATCCAGAGCAGGATGAGCCCAGCTGACACATGACCGTGACACAAGGCAAGTGAAAAGTCCTGACCAGGGCAAGTTGGAAACATGAGCCAGTGCTCCCAGCTTCCCATGATGCAGAAGAACTTCAGTGGAGGCAAGCGGCATCAGCGCTGGGCTTGGTGGCTGGATGTCCCCTCACCAACTGGCCACTGGTCTGCTGCCCATGGCTGCTGCTGCAGACCCACCTGCCGCAGGGGGCTGGGCTGCATGGGGCTGGAACCCACAGCCAGGGATGTCGCAGGGCTGGAAGCCGACCCACAGCCAGGGATGACACCTCGTTGTGCTAGAAAGCCGTCTCCACACTTGGATGCTCAGGGCTATTTCCTACCCATGTGCTCCCACATGGATATCTGACAAGGTGATGATCCAATACGCAAGTAGGAGGTATTTTGTTTTTTCTTTCTGGGATCGTTTATTTTCTTGGCACGCCTCAAGGATTTCTGTGGCAGGGATGTAGAGGATGAGCAGGCTGTCCCAGGGTGCCTGGATGCAGTTTTCAGCAGGGGATCGGCAGACGCTCAGTGTGAGTGGCCCCTGCACAGAGATTGACTCTGTCCTTTGTCACCACTGGGTGTTTGCCAGCACCTGGGATGTTCTGGGGCTCTTGGTTTGGTAGACCAGAGACACCAGTTTGATTTACTCAAGTTTGTTTGGTCTTGAAACAAAGAGTTAAAGGGAAAGCCAGAGCTTGAGCAAGGAAAGGTTCTTGGCTGTATTAGAAGGAAGATTTTCATCTCCAGCTGGCGCTGGGATCGAGGACTGCATTAGTATTGACCTCAGGTATGGCGAGCTGCAGAAATTTCCTAACTCAGCACAAGACTGTGCTCAGCTCTGAATCTCAGCTAACGCTGTGCATCGATAGTACCTGCCTTGCAGGAGTGTTTAGGGGTTTGATTCATCAACGTCTGCAAAAATGCATCCGTACCCAGAGATGAACGACGCTCCGTCAGCATGAAGCGCTATTATGGTTGTTAATTGTGCATCATGCACAAACGTGGCATCTGTAATCACCTCGTGCAAAACAAATGTTCTGCTGGGCAGGATCCCCGCTCCTCGGCTCCGGTCCTGGGGAGGGAGCAAGAGGGCTTGCCCCCGGGCTGGGCTGGGGGAAATAAAGCTCCCCCAGCCCTGCAGCAGGATTTGTGCATGGGGGAGAGCAGCAGCCATGGAGCCCAGAGGTTCCCTGGGGAGGGAGGATTGCAGGACCGCAGGGCAGGAGCAGGGCTGGCATGCCCCAGCCCCAACCAGCTCATCGCTGAGTTTGCCCGTCCTCTGCAGCCGCGAGGTCCTTACGCTGCGGCTCTGCCCTGGCTCAGCAACCCAGCCCTGTGCTGGGCTTAAGTCAGGAAAAACACGAGCTGGTTGTAAAGTCTTGTGCTGCTTGCAGGAATGAACTATCCAGGAAAAATGCAGGCACTTCCCCTCCGTGGGCTCCCAAACTGCTTCAGCTTTGATACACTTTTTCCACAAGTGAGCAGAGCCAAAGCGAACATGGAATCAGCACCGTCTTCCGCAGGAGTTCTTTCTCTTTAGGCTTCACTTGGTGTTATAATGATCCAATCAGTCTCAGGAGGCTCCAAATACTTATTAATTAATGCAATGATTGTGTGATTTGGCTGTCATTGCGGCTGTCTTTCCCGGGAAGAAAGAAAAGCGTGTTCCTTTCTTATTTTCTGTGACGCCTGGCTTTCTGATGGCACGCCGCCCTCCGCCGCAGAGCACAATGTGGAAGCAGGGTGACTCACCAGCAAGGATTTGTATTCAATATCGGTTCAGATTACATTAGCTTTGCCTAATGCCTTGGCAATAAAGTGCCTCTTCATTGTATAGCTGCAATTTATTTCAGCTCCTGGGTTGGTGCGGAACAAACATCAGTCATGCTGCAACACGCGTGCCCTGCGACGGGAGCCAGCGGCGGAGCTTTGCTGGGCTCGGGGGCGGAGGAGGATGCTGGCTGGTGCCGTCGCTGCTGCCCAGCACGCTCCGATGGCCACGAGCTCTTTATCAAGGGCGGTTTTTAAAGCCATCCCTTAAAATCCAGGACAGAGATGCCTGCAGGGTCACCGGCCAGGCAGAGGCACGCTGAGGATGCTCCGGTGGCCAGACCCCTCATTACCCATTTGTACAGCCCTGAACCTCCCCCCAGGCTGCGGGCTGGCTGCTGTGCCCAACATGGGGCCAGCCCAACGCGGGGACCTGTCCCCAGGTGAGGTGTGTTGCTGCAGCACAGCCCCAGTGCTGGGCACATCGCTGCAGGAGCAGTTTATCTGATGCCCTTGTCACACGCTGCAGGTCCTGGAGCAGCATTTCAGCCCCTGGCCCCCGGGGGCTGTGCTCCCCATGGTGCACAGGCTGCAGCAGTGAACCCTCAGGGCTTCTGCTGGGGTTTGCAGCCACCCGAGTCCACTTGCATCCATTCCCTCCTTCCAGCCAGCCTCGCCTCGGGTGCCTTTCCCACTGGTGCTGCTCCCCCATGTGCAGGTGCCCTCGCAGAACAAGAGGCATGTGGGAAAACAGCAGAGGCTGCTGAGAGCGTGGTTAATTCTGTGTTTCTGTGCCGGCTGCAGGTGCTTGGCGAAGGTTTCTCGTGCTGGGGCTTTGGCAGCTCAGCACCGCTGGCAGAGCCCAGACCAAGGGCGAGGGGACAGCCAGGGTTTCTGGTTTTAGGGGGGATGCAGAGGTCTGGCAAAACAGAGCATCTTCCTTTGATGCCCTTGTGGGACCCAGCGACAATTCACATGGACAGCAGTGAGTAAGTCTCTTACCTTTATTTACTTGATGACTTCTTGATGTTGCTGTGGAACACCTCCGAGCAGGAGGAGGAGGAGCAGGTCCTCAAAGACCCTCCTGGATCTCTTCATCCCGTGCTGCTGTGGGCATTGTGTTTGTCACCCGGGCAGGAGCGATGCCGCATCCATACAGAACCCCTCACACAATGCACGGAGCAGGCGATGAGTAATCCCAATCCCCTGACCTGGAACCAGCCACGGCTGCTGTCAGGTGAATCCCACAACTGTCAGAGCCACCCACCCAGACAGGGAGCCGGCGCTGGGTGGGTCACTGGGGGGGACAGAAAATCCCCCGCAGCGTGGGAATGGAGAACACACTGCAGGGTGTTCTGGAATGGATGGCCATGGGATGGGTCGTTAGGGCCAGCCTTAGATGAGCAACATGGTCTATTAATTAGCCAATGCAGCCCTACCAGTGCGGTGTTGTGCTAACGGCGTCTGGTCCAGCAGGCAGGGAGCAGAGCTGTCCTGCTCGCACACTGCGCTGAGCTGGTAACGATGCTGCAGCTGACTGAGACATCGTTAGGGGTGATGTATAATTGCTGAGGACACTCAGGCTGACAGCCCTGCGATTGCAAGCAGAGCTGGGGTGGTGTCAGCGCCGGGCGCTGCAGCAGCCAGCGCATGCCGGGGGTCAGTGCATGCCTGGGGCGGGGGGCAGGGTGCCCCCCCGCCACTGCCTGCTCTGGGAGCCAAGGCAGAGCCCTGGGGGGTGCACTCTCACCCCAAAGCGTCTCTGCCTTCCCTCAGAGGGGGGCTCGGCCATCCCTCGCATGCCAGTGCAGCAGCCATGGGAAGATGCCCAAGGACAGGGTAGGGAGCTCCCTGGTGCATCCCGGCTGCTGACCCTGTAAGTGCTGGAGGTGGTGCCTGGGAGCCCAGTGCTTGCTGCTGAAGTGTCGAAGGTGCATCTGTGGGAGCAGAACCAGCTCGAGCTCTTAGATACGGCTGTTTTCCCGCAAGGTTTGGGTGCCACTAGCAAGCAGCTCAGGAGCTGCATTTGCTGGAGCTGCTGGCGAGCTGGTGTCCCGCGGGAGCAGGGGGAGCTGGCTTACTTGGTAAATGAATTGCCATCCAAGGAAAAATACCTTTTAAAACAATTCAAGGGGATGTTGCAACCTAGAGACAGAAAATATAGGCCATGCTTACAACCTGGGAGGCTGTGTCCCAGAAAACATCAAATGGCAAAATAATTTCAAGGCTGTAGGAAAAAAGCGACTCAACAGGCACTCCTGGAGCTGCGCTTTGTGATGCGCTTCTAACGCAGGCGCTGTGCCGGAGCAAACCGCGGTCCTGCCGTGCTCGTGGGGCCAGGGATACCCCAGGGCAGGTCTGGGAGCTGCGGTTAATTGAAGAGGGGTTTGGGCAAACAGCAGAGGGTGAAGAAAAGAGGTAGGAAAGTTCTTTGAGGTCTGGAAAAATGCCTCTGAGAGTCGAGGAGGGAGTGCAGTCCATGTGGTTTAGCAAAAGGAGGATCCAGGGGAGCCTTGAATCCACTATGCAAAAACGTTCCCTGGGATAAAGCGGCTCCGAATGGCCCTAATGGGGAAAGGATAACAAGAACTAATGATGGGGAGCTGGAGCCAGGCACATTTAAATCAGAACAAAGGACACATTTCTAATAGTGAGGGTAATTAACCACTGGAACACATTATCAAGGGGAAGCGGTGCTTTCTCCATCCCTTGAAGTGTTCAGACTAAGACGGGATGTTTTTTCCAAGAAGAACTTTACTCGAACACCAATGCCTGGGCTCCGTCCAGCAGCCACTGGAGGAATTCGATTGCCCTGCTCGAAGGTTCTGCAGGGTCTGGCTGACCTCTCTGGCCTCAAAATCAGTGTCACTGCGTTTTGCTGAGACTGGTGGAAGCTTTAAGGCCTCGAAGGTCAGCCAGACCCTGCAGAACCTCTCTGGCCTCAAAATCAGTGTCACTGCGTTTTGCTGAGACTGGTGGAAGCTTTAAGGCAAAATATGGGTCAGGTCACCGCCGCGGGCTAGGGGAGAGGACGCATTTTCCAGTGCTGTCCCCGTCCCCAGCAAAGCCAGGACTGATCCTCCTGCCGGTGTCCCTGCTCTCACCCTTGCCACCCGTGGCACATTTCTTTTGCTTTTGGTAAGACAACGCCCTGTACACAGTTTCAAGTTAGAGAGTGGGCTGGATGTGGCCCAGGGTATCTGCCCTGTGTGATGGGGCTGCAGCTCTCTGGTGCAAAACCACGTGGGACCTGGAGCCCCATCCCCACTGGGGCTCTCCCTGGAGGACTCTCTGTACCTGCACATATGTATAGATATATATATATATGTGCAACCTGGTGAGCCGGGGGTGCAGGCAGCGGCTGGGAGCGTGCGGG
>NW_010146141.1:19847-25969 GCF_000699245.1 Pterocles gutturalis
TTCGCGGGAGCGGGGCAGGGAAGTCAATCAGAGCCACTCCAGAGAGCTATGGGCCTGTAATTACGCCGTGATTAAATAAAAACGTAATTCCTTCAACACCTCCGCACTCCTGCTTTATTGCAAGAGAGCCCACACAAGGAATTAATGTTTAAATAATGACTTTCCTCCCCAGGAGTAGGCTCCAAAATAGGCAGGAATATATTAATGCTCCGTCCTGCGCAGGGGAATGTGCGGCTCTGTGCTGGGGGGCTGCGCTGGGATGTGGGGGGCTGCAGGGCACTGTCACCGGCAGTTTCCTGGCGGTCTGTACCTCCGTCCCTTCTGCCCTCTCTGGACGTGGTCGAGGGGTCCCAGAGACAGAACGTGTGGGCTCAGCCCCCAAATCCCATCCAGGCACCTCTGCTCGGGGCCGTCAGCCGGTGCCTCGGCGCGCTGCCAGCTCACGGCGGCTCGGAAACTGCCCGGTGGTTTTTGCAATTCAAATGTCAGTTTTATGACTAGAGAGTGCAGAGAATTTCAGCTGCTGGCTGCACGGATTTTCAAAGTTGTCCATCTCTTTCTATCAGCAGGCGCCAGCCGAGCGTGGCTGGTGAAGAATAGCCTCTCCCTGCACAGGGCTGCGCCATTTCCAACCTCTTCATTAAAGCAAACACCGTTCTGTGCAATAGCGGAGAGGAAGAAAAGCCCCCGATAAGCAGAACCAGCCGATTCCCCGAGTTCCCAATCTCCTTGGTTACAGTAGCTCCACACAACGCGCCACACAAATGCCGTCTCGGGGACCAAGCTGTAAGCAGCAGCTCCTCAGCTGCAGAGTCTGAATCCCCCAGACTTGAGAGATCCCACATCTCGCGTCTCTTGCTGCCTTGTACCAGCGCAGGGACCCGGGGGCTGGCGATGGGAGGATGCTCTGCAGGGGATGGCATCGTGCAGGGGCTCCCTTGGCACACGCCGGGAGGGATTTCAGTGCAGAAATCCAAAGCCAGCACCTCCTTCCCTGTGGCTTTACTGCTGGGCAGGGATTTAGGCTAAGCCCAGCAGCAGAAGGAGCCAAAAGCTCTCCTCTAACAAGTTTTCCGAGGCCTCAAGAGCAGCAGGAGGACCTGGACCTGCAAAGTCAAAGTGGTCACCCCTGCCCAGCTGCTGCTAATGCTCCTAATCTGCCTAAAATCCCCGGGGATTTGCTCGCCAGGCCTCAGGAACAGCCTGTGTCGTGCCCCGTGTGGGTGGGGGTCCCACCACCCCGACAAGCAGTGGGCGCTGCACTGAGGGTGGGGGCCACAGCTGCCAGGGATTGCTCTGCATGTTTCTCTGTTAATCTCTACAAAAGTGAAAGCGGCGCTTCTCCCCTCCCTCCCGTGCGCTCTCCTGCTGCCGTGGTTCGGCAGCGGTTATGGGATCGGCTCTGGGATGCGGATGCTCAGCCCGGGCGGCTCCCGCAGCACCTGCACAGGGATCCCTCCGGAGCCGGGATCTCTCGGCTGCATGCCCTGGGACCCTGCCCGTGACCGTGCCCAGCCCACAGCCCTGCCCTGGGGTGCTCAGCGCAGCCTGAGGAGCAGGACGGGGCATTGCCCAGGTAGGAGCATTAGAGGAGGCAGCGAAGTCCTGCACGGGATGTCCAGAGCTTCTGCTCTCAGCTGGCTGATGGAAGAAGAGGAGGTTTCTGGCAGGAACCGCCCCAGCAGCATCACTGCCGGGCTGGGCAGAAGCAGCTCCTCCAGCGTTAACGACCTCGTCCTTGACGAGGAGTCGGGAGTCGGGCGCTATTCCCAGGCAGCAGCATGCACTGGGGATGCAGGGAGCTCCCTGGCTCCGTCCTCCCTCCCTGCTCCCGGAGAACATCCCCTCCGTGCCCCACATTTCCGCTTACCACACTAATTATAATCACCGCATAATTCCTGAGCAACCTCCCCGCTGTGCTGTATTATTCATCGGGAAGCAGACAGGCTCGCACCGCCCAGACAAGCTGCTCCGAGGTATTAACAAGACAAAAGATTAATTGGCACTGGGAGCTGCCGAGCAGAGGATGCGCTGCCCGTTCTACCTGCCCTGGCACAACGCATCGACACGGGGCTCGCTTTGCCCCAGCCGTTGCCCCCTGAGCAACCTCCCCGCTGTGCTGTATTATTCATCGGGAAGCAGACAGGCTCGCACCGCCCAGACAAGCTGCTCCGAGGTATTAACAAGACAAAAGATTAATTGGCACTGGGAGCTGCCGAGCAGAGGATGCGCTGCCCGTTCTACCTGCCCTGGCACAACGCATCGACACGGGGCTCGCTTTGCCCCAGCCGTTGCCCAGCACCGCTGGGGACATGCAGGAGGGTGCTGGTCCCCATGCCCGTGCCCTGGGGAGGGGTGTGTGGCTGCAGTGCTGCTATGGAGGAGATGCTGCTCCAGGACATCACCGTGCTGATGCTCTATAAGCAAACACTTTCTCTGGTCCTGCATCCCCCCAGGCTGGCCGCGGCCTCGCTGCAGCATCAGCGCTGCCTGAACAGCATCCTCACTGCCTTGCTAGCAGCATCCTCCCATTCCACATTTCCGTGGTGCAGCTGCAGCAGCACCTTCCAGCTGGGAATCGACTGCAGGTCCTGAGGTTCCCCAGATCCTTCCGAAAACAGCCCCTCCTGGAGGGGAGCACCGTGGGTGGGTGCAAACTGTCAAATAAAAGCTGCTGGGATCCTTTCTCAGCCTCCAACCCTGGGTTCGGGGTCTGTCCCAGGACCACCCAGGGAGCTGCAGGGCGCTTGCAGAGCTGGGGACGGTGGCAGGGGACCACAACCCCTTCGTTAGCTGCATTCATCACCCAGTCGCCACCTCCTGGGGTCTGAGTGGCTTAAACACAACCAGGGGCTTTTTTTCCGTGTTGACCCATAAGGTGCCGGCGGTGCCTCGTGCAGTGGTGCTGGCTGGGGGTGTCACGCTGGGCACGGCAGCCCCGTGTGCGCGTGAGGGATCGCTGTCACACCGACGCACACACACAGCCACCCTGTGACAGCCATTAGCAACGCCATCCACTGCCTGGTCAGAGCCTTCTGTAGCTATGGTAATGAACGAACATAATTCACAATTATAATGTCAAATTTAAACCCAGGGCTTGTGCAAAAAAGATAAAAATATCTCTTTGCTCGTGGGATCTCAGTAGTATTTGCTTAGCTATATTGGAAGCTAAATGCACTCACTAACATCAAGCACTCGCTCTGAGATTAAACGCTTTTCTCCCGTTTATGCACGTTTCACCCTTTTATAGTTTTATTCAAATGCTGGCTGCGCTTCAATTAAGTGAATCCCTTTTGCAATTGTAAGCACATTTCATATGAATAATTAATTCAATTTGCGGGGTGATTTGGGCTGAAAACCGCAACTGGAGGTGTCAAGGCAAAGATGCTGGAAGGGTGCAGAGCCGGCAGCCCCCCCCTCCCCGGCAGGTCCCTCGTGGCAGGGGGAGCGGGACGCAGGGTCAGCGGGCAGGAATGTCAGTGCAAAGCCCTCGAGGTCTTTACTGGCTGCACACCTTTACGCAGCTGGTCTGTAGCAGCTGCCCTGCAAACTGGGGAGCCCCCGGGGGTGTCACCAGGGCTGGGAGGGAGGGAGGGAGGCAGCTCCCCTTAAAACGCCACCCCCCTGGGCTGTCATCAGGGATCCATTGCAGTGACAATACTTGACACCTTTCATCTGAGGATCCCAAAGCCCTCTGCCGATATTAATTAATTATCAGAGCTGCACAGCTTGCGCTCTGTGAAACTCGCAGTCATCGTTTCATTGACTTTCACATGAAAAAATCTGTCTGTTTTCTGCCATTTCTTAACCTCCAAAGGATGCTTTCTTGGCGCTTTCCCTAAAGCACATGTTCACGTTTTCAGCACGCAGCCCAGCATCCCTGCAGCCCTGCCTGCAGTCCCCAGTCCCAGCCCCTCCCCGGGACGCCCCGACTTGCCCCAGATCCTTGGGAGCAGACCCCGTTCCCCCACGCCAGAGGGGCTGTCCGTCTGTCCTGCACCCTGCTATTTGGTACAGCGCTGTGCGTGCGAGTTCCCAGCACAATCCCGCTTTTGCTGGGAAACTTTGACAAAGCAGAGTGGCTTTAGCCTGTGGGATGGCTGCTGACAAAGGTGGTGCTGTTGGAAAGTAATTAAAATTGACAGTTACCAAACCCCGTGCCCTTTGTCTTAAACAAACCCAAGCCTTTGGGCTGTTTTTAACACATCAGCAAAAAACCGGCAGAAGCATGATTGCCTCCTTGCCCAGCCCCAGGATTAGAGCCTCTCTGAGGGCCCGTTTCCCAAGGCACAGCCGTCGTTCCTCGGCCCCCCCAGGCAGCAGATGAGCACATCAATATTCATTTTGGAAAGCATGTTCAGCACCCCCAGTTTGCCCCAGTTCTGCATTTTGCCGCTGCTCCTGTGAGCGGTGTCTGGGTGGGTTGGATTCGTGTTGCCGGTGCTGGAGCTCTGCAATAGGAATGCAAATGAACCCCAGACTAGTGATTTCCTTCTGTGGGTTTTTTCTTTTTTTTTTTTTTTTCTTTCCCCTTTAAAATCCTCCCTCTCCCCCAGGTCCCCCAGTACCAGCAGGTTCCTCTGGAAAGGTTTCTATAGCAGAAAATTTTCTCCCAGCTGGTTTGCAATGTGCCGCACGAGCACGAGGACCTTTCGCTGTAATTAGGCTCCGGCTGTTCTTTCAGGGCTCAATTCACAGAAATTCATCACTTTTAACACAGTTGAGCAGCTTGACTGCAAGATACGGAGAAACAACAGTTTTCCACCAGAGCCACAGCTGTGTGTTGAGGTTAGTGTCCCCCAGGACAGCCCCAGTGGGACCCCCAGGTTTGGGTTACAGCAGCAGCAAGAGGTGCCCCCCCCACCTCCAGCAAGGTGCTCAGCATCCCTCACCTCCTCCCAGCCCGTGGTCCCTGCTCCCCCTCCATCACCCGGGCAAGCAGAGGAGGGACCGTCTCCTGCTCTCAGTCCTCGCACAATATAAATTATTGAGCACAACAGAAATCATTAGAAACGATCAGGGGCTGTCCAGGGAAATGGAATTGTATTGGGTCCATTTTGCAGCAATTTTGCTTAACAAGCAAGGGTGGACATCAGTGAGCGTGTGGTAAAAATCATCTCTCTAGAGATGGGGAAAGTCCTGCATGGGTCTATGTTCCAAAAAAGAAAACAAAAATTAATCATAGCAATTCTGACAGCTCAACCAAATTCCCCTTTAGTGAGAACTGGAGAATAGATTGAGGGCAATTACACTGGCTTTCCCTAATGCACCAGTCATTTGATGACATCAGACTCCTTTATAATACATAGATATATCTATAATGCATCTATAAAATACATTATAATATATATGATGCATATCATACACCTTCTGGACCTTTTGAACCCAGGAGCCACACAGAGACATGAGCACACAGAGCGGAGCCAGCCCTGCCCTGGGGGGGGGCAGAAATCCACCTTTGGCTCTTTGTCTGCGCTCTGCGGTCCCATCACATCCCTGGCTCATCTCCTGTTCTGCTCTCAGCCTCACGCCCCGGCGCTGCGGCGGCTGCGCGGCACATCGCCGGGTGCGGGAGGGGTGCCCGCCTGAGCCCCAGCCCAGACACAGCATCCTCATCCTGACTTTAGGGAACCACCCCCAGGGACTGCTGCCCGCTCAGCATGCATGAGGCAAGGCACGGGTGTGCACGGTGCCGTTAAATAGCCACCGGATTATCCGGGGTTGCCGGGAGCCTTGCCGGAGCGCGGCACCCAACTGCCACCGGCGCAGCAGGAGGGTGCAGGCTGGCTTGTGCTGGTGTAGGAAACCGAGCAGAACGTCAACAGGGATAAAACCCAGCCTGGTAAAACAAATCCCCAGGTCTGGCAGGTGGCCTGGACTCTGCAGTCGCTCAGCTCGGAGCTGGGGAGAGGGCTGGCCAAAGCTGCTCCGCTTTGGCAAGCCCGGGCTGTTCCCAGTTCTCTGCAGCCTGGGCTCAGCGCTCTGCAGAGCAAATCCCCAGCACAAGCCCGTCTGAAGGGCACCAGGAAACTGCTCTGCTGGAGGTGGCCTCGGCTGCTGTTGGAGTGCTGGGGCACGAGACCCTGCGGCACGAACCAGCCACGATGGGGATGCTGAGGGGG
>NW_010146141.1:26011-27853 GCF_000699245.1 Pterocles gutturalis
ATATCTGCCTTTTGGAAGAGACACATTTAAGCGGCAGAGAGGCTCGGCGCATGGCAGCAATCGGGTATTAACTCCCTGCATCCAGCAGGCGTGAAATTGAATCCTGTCACACGGAACGCTGCCCGTCCCTGCCTGCACAGGCAGAGGGGACGGTCCCCGCTCCCCTCCCGCTGCTGGAGTCACCAGCCCCCAGGAGAAGCCCCGGCTGCTCTGCCAGGTCCTGTCCCCAGCAGGGACAGAGGGAGGACGTGCACGGCTGCGTGCTGCCGTCCCGCTGAGCAGAGTCACGGATCAAAGCAGAGGGTTTCCAGGTGCAGGCACCAGGAAAAACAGCTTATGTGTTTGAAAAGAGGCTTACAAACCCTGCTAATAGACACAGGGTATAATAAAAGGAGTTCCCGGACTTCCCTGAGAGCACTGGAGGGACCACAGAGCATCCCCCTGACACCGAGCTCCTGCAAAGGCGTTGCAGTGCAGGGGGAGGATGGGGAGCCTGGGGACTGCCAGCCCCGGTACCCCTGCCACAGGGACTGTGCATTGCCGGGCCTGGGGATGTGCACCGCTGGCAGCGGAAGGATGGCTTCGGACACTGCATCCCGAATGACGAGCACCCTGCACCCGAAGGAGCTCCTTACAGCCATGGTTCCTCTGCTGCAGGCTCTCTGAAGGCACACCCATTGGAAGGAATGAGCATGCTTTAATCGTGCTAATTAGAAACTTGGCAGCCTCGCTGCTCTGACGTGGAGCCACAGCCCCTTCCCAGCGTCTGCTGTTCTGGGAGTGGGACGGCGGCAGCCGGGTGCTGGGGCGTTACCTGCACAGCACCGGCCGGATCCCGGCTCTGAGGCACACTGGGGTGGGGAACACCTACCATACACTGGGCTCCAGGCTGCAGCACCCGCCCTTCTCTGAGGGCGACACGAATGTCCCCACGGGGATGCCCTCTGTGATGCACAGAGCATGGGCATCCCCGCACCGGGCTGGACACATTTGCATCTTGGCAGCAAACCCCTCCCCAGGCACAGCACCATCCCCCAAACGTGCTTTCCATCCCATGGGTGCCATCCTGCAAACAGCAAAGCTCTGGTGCTCGAAGCAGGTAAATTTGGCTAAAATACAAGGGCGCAGAGAACAACTCTTGTCCTCCCACTCCAGGCTGTAAACGGCCACCGTTCCAAACTTGTCTCCTGCACACCCGGGAGCGGGCAGGGACCAGGCGTTCTCACCCCCCCTGCACAACGCAGGATTTATCGCCGGCCAGCGCTGACGGATGGCTCGGTCTCGCTGCCCGTGAGCATCATTCTCCTCCTGCTCCGGCTGCTTCAAGGGCAAACCGTTCTCTGGACTCAGGCTGAAGAGCTCCAGCCCGAGCATCATTTTCCCTGGTTTGTTGTTAAAGGACGTACAGAGCCATTTCAAGTGACAGAGCAATTTCCTTTGTGTCCTGCAAAGCAAAAGGGAAAAAAGAAGATGTCAGTGAGTTACACACAAATCTGCTTTTCCTTCGCAAGGTTAAATACTAACAGCTTAATGTTCACAAACCCACCGCTGCCATAATTCCAAATCAAAGGCTCGGCGTCAAAAGAATCATTTTGCTACAGCCACCGAATAATGAGCAATTTCTGTCATGTTTGGAGATTAGATCAACAATGAGCCACAAGCCGACACCTCACCCAGCCCGTGTTTGTAGGTCAGAGCTCAGGGGCCGAAGGTGGTGACGATGCCAGGCAGGGCTGGGCTGCTGGTGCTGGGGGCCTTTCGGGGTGTCCCTCCCCTCCAGGTGAGCCAGGGTCCCCTCACCTGCAGCCCCCACACCCTCGTGGGGACCATCACATCCCCCAG
>NW_010146141.1:28034-28253 GCF_000699245.1 Pterocles gutturalis
GGGCCACAGCATCCCGGCATTCCCACCACATCAGTGATGCTGCTGCACTGAACTTCAATCAGATTATATCAGCGTGCCCAGCTCGTTTGGACAATTAACTCAATGAGTCCTAACAACAGCACGCACATAAAGAAATTTCTCAGTGAGCAGCCTCCCCCACCCTGGGCACTGGCCCCCGTGTGCCACGTCCTCCCATGTGTCATGTCGCCCCACTGCAGC
>NW_010146142.1:0-961 GCF_000699245.1 Pterocles gutturalis
CAGCAGAGAGGGATCAGTCCTTAGCGGGGGGACCCCACAGGTGTCCTCCATCCCAATTCCCATCCACAAGCAGATTGAGAGGTTTAATCCCACACTGATCCCGGCAGGATTTGGGCATCCTGGGGTGAGTCCGGGGCTGGGGAGCTGCTGGGTACCCCGAGAATACAGAAGGAAAGAGGACAAGGCTCTGAGCACGCACGAGACATCGCTCCGGCACCAGGTGCCTTCACCACTGCTGGCCAAAGGGAGTAGTTCTGGGTGAAAAACCCCCAATTCTGGGACTTTTTCTCCCAGCTGGAATAAAGGCGTTCCGGCCGGGAATGGGGATGCTTGCCAGCGGCACAGCCCGCGGAGCCCAAAAATACCAGGTGACGGCGAGGCCAGAGGTCAAGCTCTTGGCTAATCTAGCGACAAATTACCCCGGAGATGCTGCGCTGGAGCCGTCCCCCTCCCTGTGGGAAGCGGTTGCAGGTCTCACCGGGTCCATCCCGCTGCCGGCAGTCCATGGTGGCACCAGGTGAGGACAAGGATGGAGGGATGGGGACAAGGATGATGGTGGACGTGGCCCAGAAGACCACCAGAGGATGCTCTGGCTGGGGCATCCCTGCTGCTCCCAGCTCCCCAGTGCTCCCAGCTCCAGCTCCCAGTGCCCTCCTGGACCAGTACAGAGTCTCCAGCCAACGCCACAGGGACAAGCAGGGGCTGGGGGGGGCTCTAGGAGGAGAAAAAGACCCTAAAAGGGTGTGACACAGTTGGGTGACCCATCTGCAAGAAGCAGGGTGGGCTGCTGGCACCCAGCCCGGCAGACAAAGGTCACTGGGGGCCACTGGGACAGTGCTGTCCCCCCAAAACCCTATTGCTACAGCCCTGCTGCGACGCAGCCCCTCCACCATCACCCCCAGCCCTCCTCTTCCTCCCATGCCCAGCAGCGTGGCTGCTTGTGCCCAGCTCCACGGACACC
>NW_010146142.1:1043-3951 GCF_000699245.1 Pterocles gutturalis
TTTTTTTCCTGTTCTTGGCATTTTGGGGGAGCGAGATAAGAGTAAAAAACAACAGAGCTGCTCGGAGAGTGAAAAAGGGAGATAGATAACGCAGATACCGACTCCTACACAAAACAGTCCTGGCTTTATCACTGCTTTTTATCACAGTTCCCCTAAAAAAAAAATAAAAAAAAACAGAGAGCAGCCCAACTGGAATGGGGCAGCACATTAAAAAATGAACTTTATACTGTTTGCTCTTTAGTTTTATATTTAGATGAAACAAACTTAGATTCCTGCAGTTGATACCTTTTCCACTGCGAGGAACCAAAAAGCCTGGAAGCCCCATTTGCTGCGGTGGGGACGAGCGAGAGAACTCCAGGATGATTTAGAGAAGCAGATGCTAAAGGAGCGGTGCCTGCTCCTGCCACCCAGCCTTGCTCGAGGCCACCGGCTGTGATGCTCTGAGCATCTTTAAGCTGGGATGGGCCACGTGGATGAGGCTGGTCCCAAACATCCCACCGGACCGGGCAGCATCCCACCGGACCGGGCAGCTGGTGGCTGGTCCCCGGGGCCATCCCGAGCCCTCCCAAGATGCCACATCTGGCACTGGGATCCCGGCCATGTGCCACAGCCATGTGGCATTGCTGCTGGCAGTGAAGCTGAACACCCCCATGATAGGAGCAGGTCCCTGGCACACAAGGACAAGGTCTCCATCCCAGTGTGGGGACGTGACCGCACATGAAATACCCACCGACCACACGGTCCCCAAAAATTCTTTGCCCCAGTGACTCCTCCTGTCCCCGAGAGCACCGCACAGGGCTCTGCCCTCTCGCTGCCAGCCCCAGGCACGGGCTGGGGACGGCGTTTTGGAGCAGAAAAACCCCAACGCAGAGGGCAAGGCCAGAAAGAGGGAAAGGGAAAAAAAATAATAAAAATGGACTGGAGGCTTTTCCCTCCCCTCGCACTCCCTTCCCTACCTTCTTTTTGAAAAACATAATTTATCTGTGTATTATCAAGAAATCCAGACACTTTAATCAGTGAGCTATGAAGTCAGTATTTCCATTCTTATCTAGCGGAGGAGTGGAAATGGAGAGCAGATAGGCAGCTCCGAGCTGGTCCGTGGTGGGGAATGTTAATGGGAGGAGCGGCAGAGCCATTGGCTAACCCCGCTATCGCTGCCATTATCGGGGCGTTATCGAGGCAACCATCGCAGCGCAGTAATGGGGCCAGTTCAACTTTCCGCATTATCATAGGAGCTGGAAGTAGCATGAGAGGCCTCGGCTGGGAGACGGAGAAGCGAGCGAGTGCCTGAACTTCCCGGCGGAGCAGAGGGAAAAACTAAAAGCAGTTTTTCCTCCCCACGGTCCCCTGAGCTGGCGATGCGCAGGGTGATGCTCTCCTGCTTGGGCATCCTCCTGCGCATCCCGGGTACCGACCCCAAGGCACATCCCCAAAGCCCCATGCACCCTGGGTACCGACCCTGCTGAGCATCCTCAGATCCCCAAGCACTGACCACGTGGAGCATCCCCAAATCCCCAGCAACCGACTCTGCTGAGTATTTCCAAAGACGTGGATACTGACCCCATGGAGCATCTCCAAATCCCCAGGGACCGACCCTGCTGAGCATCCCCAAATCCCTGGGTACCGACCCTGCTGAGCATCCCCAAATCCCTGGGTACTGACCCTGCTGAGAACCCCTGAAGCCTTGGGTACCGACACCAAGGAGCATCCCCACATCCTCAGGCACTGACCCCCCCGAGCATCCCCAAATCCCTGGGCAATGACCCCGCCGAGCACCCCCAAAGCCCCAGGCACCAACTATCCCCAAAGCGTGGGGCCATGACCCCCGACTCGCCAAGGACAAGAGAAAACAATGCATCTATATTTCATCAGATGAACAAATTAGAGGAGCGCGTTTCCTCCACGCGCTATCGAATGGGAGATGTCAAGAAAATATGTTGATGTGAGAAAGAGGAGATAAAGAATTATTTTGGAGGAAAAAAGCCGTGGAAGGCTCTTATCTGGAGTGACTCATAGGCACACACTCCTTAACCCCACTGCAGCCCAAGGTCAGCAGTTACATTCCTTTCGGCATTTCATCCCTTCCAAAAAAACATGCTGCTGCAGGAACAATGCGGAGCCTTTGCCGGGCAACCATCGGAAGAGGGAACTGTATTATCCCCGAAACACTTGAACTTTCCTGATAAAAGCAGCAGCGGGACAGCAGCCTGGCCAAGCCGGAGCGGCCAAAAGCCCTGAGTCAGGCAACAAAAACAGTCATGGGACCTGTCGCAGAAGAAAAAAAAAAAAAAAGACTGGCCTCCTGCTCCTATTCCTGCTCTTCTCCAACGGGGGGGAGCTGATTTCTTCTTCTCCCAGGAAGAAAAATCCATGCCCTCAGCGTGGCCATGGGACTCGCAGAGCAGGAGCACGGTGCGGGGCTGGCAGAGAGGAGTTTGACACTTTTTTTCCCCTAACTAAAGAAATTTTAAAAGCACACGGTTTCTCTGCTCCTGCTGTCCCCCCTGTTGCTCGGGGCTGCTCATCCCTCTCGCCAGGCAGCGTCAGGTCCCGATGTGGAAGGTCCAGGCTGGTTTTCTCCCCGCAGCATCGCCCCCGCCAGCGTTTTCCAAGGCAGACGATAGATATTTTTGCCGTAGGATGGACAAGGACAATATCCTCTTCCCTTCCCAAGAATGGGGGTACTTGACCCCAAATCCACCGATGCCAAGCAGGGCACAGCGGCTCTGTCCCCAGGCTGTACCACCCCCAGTTTAGGCAGCATTGTCCCTTCCTTTCCCAGGGACACGGGTGACACCGACCCCATGGGGCTGGGTGCATCATATGGTGTGGGGTGCCCTGGGGACACCAGGTGCGGACATGGTGACACTGGATAACTTGGCTCCCCAGTGACTTGATGCCACAACTG
>NW_010146142.1:3972-4292 GCF_000699245.1 Pterocles gutturalis
CCCCGCGGGGCCCCCGCGGAGGGACGGGGCTGCCCCTCTCCCGGAGCTGCGCGGCTCACCTGCGGCGTGGCACGATCTCCTTGCGCAATCTGCCGTAACACCCGTGGGGGAAGGATGGCGTTCTTCCCGAGCCCTGCTCGCCCAGCTGGCCGCCTCGCAACTTGGCGAAAGGGGAACCGGCAGCTTGCTAGGTGGCCTTGGAATTCACAATGGAAAATCCAACCTTGCCCAACTGTGCGAGTTCACAGCCAGAGCCCTAAACCCCAGCCAGAGAGTTCCCACTCCGGCGTGGGATGTTGGGGACAGTCCCCATGGTGCGG
>NW_010146143.1:0-29438 GCF_000699245.1 Pterocles gutturalis
GTGGTTTGGGGTTTGTTTTTTTTTTTTGTCCTTAAGCTCAAAAAGCAAAAAAACTTTTTTTCTAAAAGTTTACAAAAATCATGAGCAACCCAGCCTGCCATAATTCAGGCAAAATAAACCCAATGTAAATGTGTTGGCAATGTAAAGCACGAGATAACTGAAACAGCAGCAATCAGTGATAAATCAGTATGATTATTACATGCAGCTTCAGCCTGCTTTGATAGTGAAGGTTCCTGGTTTGATGTTATTAAAATACCATTAACTATCCCTGCCTGGGTGTATTTCACACTTCACAGACGTTTACTGTTGAATCTGAGCACCTCACCATCATTTATAATTTATCTTCACTGTGAGACACAAAAACCCTCTTAGCCCCATTCCACACATACAGGACTGAGGTACGATGAGAATAAGTCACTTTCCAATTTCACATGCAAAATTGTTTCTGAGAAAAGATGCAGAAGTGGCAACTGCAAGCCTTAGGCTAGTTCCATACTCACTGGACCATCCTTTCTCTCAGACCTCTGCTATTGAGATTATGACAATTTCCAACACACTACAAAATATACTGTCTGCTTTTCAAAGGTCTTAGGTAGGATTGACTTCATCTTCTGTCAAGGTAATAAAGCGCACACAGGCTGTATAGTCCTGTTTCTTATTTTTTGATATTTTTTGTTTGATCTAGTATAGCAATATAGTAATATTTTGAGGACTATAACAAAATGTCTGAATGTGTCATTTGTCCACTGATGTTTTTGAGGTATTTTACCAATCAGACATTGCAATAATGAAGAGTTGTAATAACAGTGCCTGGTTTTCTCTTTATGACTTCAGTGCTTCTTCCCAGTTCCCCACTTTGAACTCTAGATGGAAAACTGAAGACTCATACCTAAAATAATCTTAGTACAGAACAACTTTGAGTTTTGACCTCCTGTCTCCAGATGTAATTTAAACTGACGTGGGGGGAAAAGTACATATGCATATGAAAAGGTTTTAATAGTAAATATATTTACAATGGAGTTTTGAAGAAAACAGGGAATTTGTGCCAAATGCTCACGGAACAGAAGTCTAGACATTTAGGGATTTTAAACCCTGAAATCCCAAGGAACTCTGCATTTTTCTCATTGCTGTGGAACAACAGAGACAAACCTTCAGGATGTAATCCTTTCCCTTTGCCCTCTCTATTCAGAACAACGGGGTGATCTGTCTTCTCCCTTCCCAAGTAGTATTCCTATCATAATCACATTCTGTTCTGCAAGATGATCTGTGAGCATTGCTCATCAAATGGGTATATATTATTCAAGAGCAGTGGTAGTAGAATGGGTACCCCACCCTTCTCTCATTCTCACTTAGTCTTTACCTGCAAAACTCTGGCAGAAACAGGCATTATTCTATGAAAAAAATGCATTTGATTTAAATTCATCTCCAAATTTGTCTTTGACAAATTCCCCAGAACAATTTGTTTTCAAAATAGACTCACATCCATTTCTCCTGCAGAATTTTCAGCTTGGTCACTGATCTGAAAGTCTGATGGTTGCCCTGCTTCACTGTCTACTTGCAGATTTTAAGGACAAGAGCCATGTTAAGATCTGGTATGACCTGCTATAGAACACAGGTAAAAAAATTTTACCCATTTGCTCCTTGGTGAACCTCATATTTTCTTAGACTAAAACATATTTACTAGCTAATGATACAAAACTCCAGATTAAAAACAAATATATCAGTAGATATGGCTGAGAATATATGAGAAGCCAACATAATTCTCCTTCAAAAGTCTTACTAAAGTTGTCTGTTATGGACAAGTAGAAGAAGGGTATATAATTCAGGGAGTATAAATAGTCTTTCTGCTCTTATATCAATATTTTATGCTATTCATGGGGAATCAGTAAGGTATTATTAATCGCTTCTAGCACAGGTAAAGTAAAGGCTGATCTATTAACAACATTAAAACTTAAATATTAATTCCTAGAAGCCACAAAATGTACTAACGTCAGAGCCAAAAATGGAAACTTTACAAAAAATAAAAAAGGCGTTCACTTGTTTAGAAGCAAGGGCTGCATTGTGGTTTTAGGCACAGCCTTGAACAAAAGATGCTATATAAACCCTACTGGCCCAGAAATAGCTTTGGGAGACGTTGTGCCTGAGGCGAGTTCTACACTAAAAAGTTCTTCTGGCAAAGTCGTGTAGTGAAGCGTGATTTGTGACCACAGTAACCGTGCTCTTCGTGTAGATGGTCGTAATGGCAAATACTGCGTTCTTGCTAGCACAGCTCGCTGTGCCTTGTGGGAACGGGAAGTAAGCAGGGCACTGGAATGAGCCGTATTTGTCCAAGCATGGGTTTGACTTGCATTAGCTGCTGTCATACCGGCAATTCCTTGCCAGCACAGTGTACAGATGCAGCTGCACCAAGAACTACCTATAATACAGACCTGGCTTCAAAGACGGCTAAACAAGTATCAGTAAAGACATGGACTCCTTTATAGTTCTTCTGTATCACCAGCAAAATAATGAAATACCTTCCCGTAACCTCACCTTCCAGGCCAGAGTCCTGGTACTACTTTTCCCCCCGCCTTGCCAATAGCTCTGGGTGATCTCAAGGGTACAACCTCATTTCTGGATGCATATTCTAAGACTAGGTTTCAATGTCTATAATTTAGTATCTAGTGATTTTTCCGCTATGTCTTAAGTAAAATGCGAGTGTAAGCTATGAATCAGTTAATTTCACAGAACATTTTAGAGACTGCTTGGAAATAGAGTTATAAACCTGGTAGGAAATGAGCTCTCTTTGCTTTTTCAATGACTCATGGTATGGCAGATGTCGCTTGACAATTCCAGAGTATTGTTTGCAACAGTTTAAAATAATAATTAAAAAATGAAACAATTGGCAGATAAGAACTATTAAATAGAGTCATAAAGCTCTGTGACTCTCCTGTGATGTTTGCCACAGATATCTGAGTGCTAAATGCACATTTTTAGAAACAGTCTTAGGCAGAATTAATTACATTGCACTTGAGACTGTTGAACAGCTGATGACATATCAATATGCTAACGGTATCACTAGAACGGCTGCATTTTAACAGAACAGAGGTCAGTGCGCATATTTTATTTTAACATAAGAAGTAATTGTACTTCTAATTGATATTCCATGTTTCTGGATAAAACTATTTGCATCTCCAAGAAGTACCAGCATCACTTCACATCTAGGCGAGATTTTGCCATCTATCCTTAAGATAAGTAGGTTTACTCTGAAAATGAGTGTGCTTATTTCTATAAAAATCCTGAACCAGAAGAATTATTTAATATGATTAAAGGTGCAGCCCTTCCTGCTCACTAACTGTAAAACATACCTTCATGCACGAGTGTTCCTAATGACCATTAAAAGGTAAGTGCCTACTAACTACTGCTGCCAAAGTACTAGTTAGCAATAGGAAGAATAGAAGAAACCAAAGATGACTTAAACAGTTAAAAATTAACTACTGCTATTTTTAATTTGTAGTTACCCAGCCTTTGGCATCGAACCAAGCCACTGTCAGTGAGGGAGACACTTACAATTTCACAAAAGTACAAAAAAGTTTAATAAGAACCAAAATAGCCACAATCCTGCAGAGGAACGCACTGACAAAGGAGCAGAGTTAGTTAACAGGAAAAACCGAGAACAGGCCTAATACTGAATTCCACTGCTCCCACTGGAACTCTACAACCATAAGAAACGTTTGACCAGTTGTACAAAACAAACAGAAACAAGAAGTAGACAAATGTTGGGAAGGAAGGGTTGAAGCGTGAACACTCTCCCTGGCATCCAGCTCCCATCCCTGCAGCATAGCCTGGAGACGGACACCTGGGCTTACCACAGGCAACACTGGGGACTAGACTAGGATTATTCCATGAAGTGTCAAAGTAGAACAACGTATGGATTGAAAGGTAGTATGATATGGGCAACAGCTATTACACGTACACAAGCATAGTGGTTTATTTGAAAAAAATAGCTAGGAATAACACAGGAGTTGGAAAGTATGGAAAGCTCACCTTGTGTGCATATATCTGGTTTCAAAGGAATATTTCATACCATATTAAATAGTAAAAAGTACTAATAACTCATGGATTTCTGATTTTTGTTAGTATACAAATATCTGCTGAATCATACATAGGAAATACGTTTGTTAAGTTTTATTTTGTACAGGAGGGGGATAATTCACAGCTACATGCACACTGTGGGGCTAACCACAAGAAAATAAGCATTAAGCTAGACCTCAGACGCATGGATTCTATCACTTAAACTTCATCATTGTTCCATGAACATTATTCAAATTAAGGAGATATGCCTTATGGTGCCCTTAAAAGCAGTCCAGAAGAAAAAAAAAACAAATAAAAATGTGCTTCATGGAGAGATTTGTGGGGCCTCTTCTGGGTTTTCTGCATATACACATCTCAGAGAGCTGCTGATCAAAGTTAACGACAAATGAACCATACGCTCTCCAAGATCCATTTAGTAGTGAGAAATAACTGGCCCTTCATTCCCAGCTAGTTAAAAGGAGGTGTCAACTTGATGTTCCAGCAAAGCAACCTCTAGAACAGCAACTAAGTTGAGATATATCAAAGTAGGTAAAAAGACAAGGAGAAAAAATTTGATCCCTGCCCAAAGCAAAGAAGAGCAAAAGGCCTATTCTGTCAATGGAGGAAAAGAAATCAGATGGACAGCGAAGTGCAATTTTCTCATAATATGTCTTTTTAAGCTAAATCTATGACAAAACTGAAATGTTTACATGAAATCATGCAACTGTCACCACGCTGTTCACTTTAATGAAAAGAACTTACAATGCCTTTCATTCCAATATTTCCTAAATAATTTCCATTTTTCAACTTAAACCTTTTTTCCACTGCCAAATTCCCCATCAGACTGTAATAGAATATTTTTAACACTTAAAAACTTGTCAGTTTTAATTGCAACACTCTTTTGCCCTCTTTTTCTGTACTCCCTTGATTTTTGTCTTAATGAAGCAATTAGTCCCTGCTGAGGTCAGTTATACTTGCTCACAAATAGTTTTCTGGTACGTTCTCAGGCAGGTACAGAGAGAGGGTCATTGTCAGATAAAGTGATGTGGAAATAAAGAAGTATCTTCTCCCACGGATGCCAGAGGAATCACCACACACAATAAGCAAAGACCCTGCATAACCAGTAGCTTTCAAAGCTACTTTTCTTGCTTCTTAATCAGAGAGAGGCAATTAGTATCTTCACTCGCTTGTCCAGTATCATATCCAGGTACACCTCAAAAAACCTACTTGTATTATCAAAGATTTCTAAATTAACTATATTACTTCTTAATAGCTCAATTTACTTGCGGATTGTTTCATTCAAATATGTTCTGTCACACTAAAACAAAAGATGCTGCAGAAAAGCAACTTCTCAAAGACAAACGTAAAACCACCAGAGCTGTGTTGGATAAGAGAAAGAAGTGTTTGAAGCTCTAACAAACTAATTGGTTGGGGTAACTGTATGTCATTTGTAACAATCCAGAAAATAATTATGATGCACAATCTTCACTAATGTCTGCAGATTTTACAGGAGACTAAGTAGGAGAACAAAGAAAATGAATGACAAATTTTCTGTAAGAAGCACTGATAAGCTAGCTCTGTTTGCTACATTTCAATATTGAAGCAATATGAAATATTTTAGTGTTGACTGCAGAGAAATGTTCAAATTTATTAGCATGCAGTTTATGCGTATTCTGCTCAGGCATGCCTGCTGAGATGCCCACAAAATAAACACAAGTTATCTGCCAAAACTGTTCTTCCAGCCCAACAAAGATGTCCATACAGTATTGTACTTGTAGAGCTAGATAGGGCAAACAGAAACAAAACTGTTACGTTTCAAACTGTTTACTTTTTTGATGGTGAAAACTATTGTGAAGGAAGTTTCAAAACTGGTTATCTTTGGTGTGAAACACAAAGATTAATTACATCTAAATGTAGTCTCCAAAACCATCCTTTGATTTTGCAGAAATGTACTGGTTTAGTGATTTCCATTTCTTCCATAATACAGCTAGCCTACTAACCAACAGCAGTTTCTGCCAGTGATGCTGCACTTTGGAATACCAAATTCAGACCACATTTACATCACAGTGATGAGATCAATATAAAATCCCAGTAGTTTAGATATATGTACACGGATATCCCTATAAATTACTTCTAATTATAGCAGCAGACAGTTTTCTTCAGGGGCTTTTCTTAGATTAGCAGGATCCCAGCAAGTTCTGTTACTGCCAAAATTTAGGTAAATAGTGCTTGTCAGCAGAAGACAGCTAATACAAGTTACATTAGAAGAGAGAAATATCTATGTATTTTTTTCACTATTGCTGATATTTTGCATGTATGTCCACTTTCCTGTATCTCTGTTGTACTATAAACAACAATGTTGTTCCTTGTACTCCTCTATCACTCTACCCAACAGGCTAAGTGACGACAGGAAACACCTGTAATAACCATCCTTTTTTTAGCTCAACATTTTCAAGCACCAAGAGAGATTATGGAAAATAACTTTTTACTGAAGTAAAGGTTCACATAGTCTTGGCAACGTTTTCAAGTAATTGCTTTAACACTGAAACATCTGTTGGCAGTAAACAGTCATGACTAACGTTAGCTCTGAAAAAGAGATCCAAGCCTTAGCTCTTCTTCATAGCTACCAATAACTCGGGTTTTTTCTTGTTTTGTTTTTTTTTTTTTTTTTTTTTAAGCCACTTTCTGTTCATTTTTAGTCATCTAAAAAGTATTGCTATCAGGTGAGGTAAGGTCAAAAAGTTGTTCTAGCTGTTTCTGAGAATCAATGGAATACCATCACCGCTGCCAGTCCTGGGAGATAGACCTTTGCTTCAGGTCTGACAAACTGCTCCTCAGTTCCCAGCTTGCCTCCTCCAGGCTAGATTTCTATCTTTCTAACATTTTCTGTATTAAAAAACCCTCAGGTAACTTGCTTCCTGTCTAATGACTACTTGAGAGGATTCATAGTTACAGAAAATCAATGTTTTAAAAGGTATTGAACAATGCGCTCAGAATCTCAAGGTGACTGGTTCAATCTTCACTGATTAAACATGACACAGTATCATCAAAGTAAGCTGCAAAGTTGTTCTTCGTCTTTTTTTCTCATGTCTTTTCAGACAGAGCATCACATCATTTCAACCAGGAACCTATCCTGAGCAACAAGACGACAATGGGAGTTTCACAATGTATTTTAAAGAGTGGAAACAACCACCTTTGCTGAGGGTCTCAGGATTCCAAACCAGTCAAAGGGCATTAATTTTAGAAAAAATACATTTGAAAGTATTATACCCATTATAAGAGAGAAATCCATCTATGAACCCACAAATCTATATGAAATTTTTCTGCAGTCTGCTTACTGCAGCTAAAACCAGAAGGGGAGCCAGGACTCCCTCGATTAGGGAGTGCGATCGCTATCAGCCTTCAGAGTCATGCTGCTTCCTGCTCTCTCTTGCTGTCTATCTGGCCCAATATTTTTTCTTCTCCTGTGCAGTGAATACTTTCACATAGTTTTTGCAAGATGCTAGGATGCTTTTTAGAAGCTAGGAATAGAAAATGTCAACCCCTTCAGCCAGAGTAAGGATTACCATGGGTTTTCCAGACCCTGGTCATTGAAGAATAGCATGTGATGGCATCTTCCTCACTGGCCTTTCTGGGCCTTGCTCAGAAGACAGCAGTAAAACTCATTCAACCATTACACAGAAATTATATTAGTGCATCTTTTCAAGAAAGAGTAAAAAAGATACCAAGTGGATGCAAGCATCTTCGCATACCTTTCCCTGCATTGGATTTTTTGACTATCATTCTGAAGCACTACTTCCCACTGGCCAGTTGATGGAGGATTTCCGATACCTCCCCAAGGGTATAAAAACTAAGGACTCAAGAACATAGACATTTTATTTCATCTACTTCTCTGAGTCTGAAGCATCAAAATCTTAGTTTCTAGGCAACTTTCCCGACGAAATACAGCTGCTTTTAAGTTGGTATCATTTCAGCGATTGTAATGATTATTTAAATGTAAAAATACCTCTTCAAATAAAAATGACAGGCTGTCTAGTTCACTGGTGATAAATGGCATTCGGAAATCCAACGTAAAAGCAATTACAATTACAGGACATACTTTTTGCACTCATACTTCTGAGTTTTACAGTTAAAACAACATGCCTCAAATGCCTCAGGTAAAGAGGCATTCAGCTTGCCAGCATAGAGAACTTGTGTGATGCAATGAAGAAAGCTTAAATTATGTCCTACAGCTTTATTGAAAACAATGTCTATAACCTTCAAAAGCACTGAGCATGTGTTGTACATCTCCAGCTTTGAAAAGGTCAAACTTCTTTTTCATTTTTCTCTCTTATTTGCCATTGCTTTCTTTTAGTAGGTAAACATAACGTTCATAAAAGAGAAGGTAACAGAGGAAGCTCCAGCAAGACATAATGTTGAACTTCTGAACCTTGTACTCTTATGAACAGAAGTCAGGACTGGGGCAAGTTTACCCAAGCTACTCTACCTGTCTAATTAATGAACTTTAATCCTGAAAGCTGCTTACTTCTCACAGAAAGGTTGGCAAGGGGAGAAGGTTGGGAGACAAAGTGTTTTTTCACTCATATTCACAGGTAAAAACCCAGTCAGATGCTTCAACACAGGTGAAAGAGCTGCTGTTAAGTGTTCACCTTGTCTAAAGGTCTTAGAAAGCAGCCTGAAAAATAACTGGAATGATGGAGGCTATCTCCTGTTTGAGGATATTTGCCTCTGTCTTCCACCTCCGCTCGGTGGAAGCTCTTCATAACCACTCCATCCCATCTCTGGGGGTGGCAGCACTATGCTTAATCAACTAGTTGCCAAAACAAATTATCTGAGAGACTGTTAAATAGCTCAAACCACTCGGAGGGTATCACAGTGTAAAAGTGACATTTGAAAGGAAAGGTGACATTAGATCAAATACATCCCTTCTATTGAATGTGCATTCTTCCAGTACAGCTAAAGATCTGTGCCCTGATCTATCAGACAAATATATTCCACTAATATGTTCCTGGATATCTCTAGGAGGAAAAAAAAATGGCACCACAAAAAACAGTTGTAGATGGCAATATTTTACAAATTTAAATAACCCCTATGTTAAACAAAATAATCAAGTGCCCAGTGTCACTTCAAAGGAAGATGACTTTGAGGTCTTCAGGTTACAAGTAAAAAAACCCCTGAGGTCAGGCAAGTCCACAGAGTATTGTAAATTATTTTCACCAACTTTTGCAAATTCATTTTTGCATAAATGTAGCCAGAGAAAAAGGCAAATGTTGCAAACATGAAACAAATTGTTAGAAATTTTTCATTAAAAAAAAAAAAAAAAACAAAAAACCAACAAAAAACCAGACAAAGAGTGAAGCTCTGACTCATCAGGCACGGATGGAAGAACTTGTTTGAACAGAATTAGAATGCAGGGGAATCGACACACTACTAAGATCAAAACTCAAGGACAAATTCCAAATAGTTCAAATGAAAGATGTGTTTATCTTTATATTCTGTAAACTCAATACTTCCTTCTCTTTGCCTTCTGGAGGACTTGACAAGAAAGGCAGAGAATGAGAGTGGTATGTAACATTCATAGGCACAAACCTAAGATCAGTCAAGGCCATCAAAGTAAGAGCTTTGGCTGACTTAGTTTAATTTGCAAGAAGCTGCATTGCTTCCTCGGGGATGTTCCAACAGCCAGGGAATGTGATGGAGCAGCAAAGACTGTTTATGGTCTTTTTACTCACCGTTCCAGTTCACTATTCCAGTAATAGGCTAGATGTGAACCATTTAGACTAGCCTTAAAGAATTTCCTTGAAGAAGAATATTCTGAGTAGAGCACTTAAGAGTCTTAAAATGTTTTGTAATAAGGCAGAAGAGGAGCAGAAGAAGAGAGGTGAAATACTCTGAGAGGATGTTTTACAGTTATAACACAATCCCAAAATAATAAAAAATATCTAAATACATTTAATTTAGCATTGCAACGTCCTATAACTCACTTATGAGCATCTTATGCCCTTCCTCTCTTATTGATTTGAACTCAAGCTTAGGAAACTAATGAGGCCAAATTTATCCCTGATGCAATCCAATTATCTGCAGATGAATTTAGGCTATTTTGTTAATCTCACTCCTACCTCTGCCTTTTTCCCTAAATAAATCCTAAAATAATCAGTTTTACTGTTCCTTATTACATCATGCAATAGTAACTTCTTAGATCTTATTTTGATGACAGAAACGACTGCAAAGGATTTTTAAATAGCATGCAATTATCTAAGTCTTACTTCCATGTATGCATAGAGTAAGATGTATTAATTTTATATTTTAAACTCTCATCCTATAAAAGGCCTCTGTGATAAGATCTTTAAAGCCTTGTTGCACATCAGAAGGAATATATTTTCTACTTTGATTTTATACTTATGTCTAGAACTTAGCTTCTCTTTCCTCTTCATCTGGAATACAAACATCGTAATTAATTTCAACAGTTTTCCTGAAGGCAACAGATGACTTCTGCCAGTTTTTTTGGGTGCTCATTTTCCACTAGATAAAAGTAACGTAACTAAGTTCTTTATAATGACCATTCAGCTTGGTAAGAGTAAACACTCCCTATATTTGCACCTCTTTTGTCCCAGTCTCCTTTACAAAGTATGACAGCCTTATTACAGGTGGTCTCCCATCAACTTTTAACTGCAGTATTTTGTATATAAAGCATTTCTTAACTCCTTAAGCTGGCATGTTATCAAGCATGTATATTGCTTAAGACTTCAGGTACAGGACTGTTTGAAGAGTTTCATAAAGATGAGTACAGAAATGGAATAAAACATTAGCCATCTAGTTCAGACCCACACAAGTGAGAGTCTTCACTGATGATTAATAGTTCACAGACATAGGTACGTATACACACACATATACACACTCTGCCCTTTCCTCTCCATAAAGGCATCATTTATAAGGCACCTAGCACAAGCAGCGTTGTCTATGTAAAGTAAGAAAAGCTTCCAGGCACTGCAGCAATACAAATAAACAGTAGCCCACACAAGCTAATATGAGTAAATACGAATTCTTACGAACCCTCAGTGAATGAGGAAAAAACTCAGATAACCTTCTCTGCTTAAAAATCTCTTTCAACTGTCATTTATTATAACAATGTACTGACTAGCACATAACAGGCCATGTTAAGTTCCTTATTTTGATACAGTAAGCACCACATGAACTATGTGTAATGTTTGGCAGAATGCAGAGGTTTCCCACATCCTGTATGCGTGCCAAACAGAGAACCGTTTTTATATTATTTGGCATCACTATTTACAACTATAGTCCTCCAGACTCCAAGGGAGTTTAAATGATTAATATATTCTGATTACTTTTTCCATTTTTTTCTCCCCACACACTCTATTAGGTACTGTCCTAACAAAAAACTGATTTAGACTTAGATTATAAAGTGTGCCGTAAAAGTTTTTTACATCTCCATTGCAATGCTGAGAGTTCTCAGTGCGTTCTTCCTTCTTTGCAGGAGTGAGACATCTTGGACATTTATTAACAACTCTCCTAAAAATTATTCATTTAGTAGAGATTATGAATTTACTAAACCCAGAACACACAGTGCTGTAAAAGAGTACTTGCTCAAACATCCTCTAAACAAAGATGAGTGAAATTTCATAGTTTAAAACATTTAATCTGCTTTTTCCATGTTGTATTGTTACCGACTCTTATTGCAAGCTAAACATTGAGCAAAGAAAAAAGGCTTTCTCCCTTTTATTTTTATTCATTCCAAGACACTGACGATCAATTCATTCCAAGAAAAAGAACAAAGAATTGGTTTCAGTGTGCAGGTACTAGTAACTAGACTGATGAAAGGCCAGACCTATTGCTTCAAAGGAAAGAAATATTGAAACCAAAGGTGAACTGCACTTATTTGTCCTTGGCTACAGAATGAAACCAGAAAAGGTCATAAGCATGTGATGGTATTTGCCTACGGTACACTGGAGTTTGAGCATTGGCCTTAAAGAAGGCTGAAGTTACACGGCCAAAAATCAGGCTATAGGTTTTTTGTAGCATAGCCTTGATGCTATGTGCCAGCAAGATAAATTAGTATTTGTGAGCAGTTTGGATTTGATTTGTCGTTATAATAATGTAGGTCAACATTATAATTGTCTCCTCTGGTTATACAAATATGCATGGGTATGCAGTATGGATATGGTCTTTGAGAAACAGAGCTTCATAATGGAGCTCCTTTCAGGGAAGAACAGAAAGAAAAAGATGAGAAAGACTTTACTTAATTATAACTGGTAAAACATAATTACTTTTATAAAATAGCTTTTGTTGAAATGCATAACGTGAAATCGAGGACCATTGGTTTGATTTTGCTGTAGATATAGCACATCACTGTCTTTGCTAATCCTCTGTCAACCGAAGAAATTCTTTCCCTGCTCAATATTTACATTACTGCATACAATATGCAAAAACTATTAAACAGAACTACCCTATTAAAAGGGAGGTGTGAATGATAACTAGTTCTGAATTGACACCACAAGAAAAAAATTTACTTGAGACTAAATACAAAACCAATATTCCCAGCAATCTTCCCCACCAATCTGAAGAAACAGGATGAAACTAATGGACAACACTCGGGAAAACCAGTCCAGAAATGGAGAGAAATAATATCAATGCCTAACAACTGCTAGTTGGAATTTCTCACTCCTTTAATGGTTCGATTTGTTTATAATTTGATGACCAATCTCTTGCAGGCTTGAAAACTGTGCCTTTTAGTGCTGAAGTTTCCCCTGATTTTACCAACAGCATGATGCAAATTTGTAATAAGTGACTAAGTTTTGTTCATTATTTTTAACCGTTTAATTGACAGTCATGCTCTTCTGTATTTCACCTTTTTAAAGACGTGCCTAGTAAGTTTTTTCCTCAAAGAAACTGAAGTTTATCTATGATTAAATAGCAAATGTTATTTAAAGCAAATAAACCATTTTCCTTTAGATAAATGTTATCTTAATTTCTTTTTTTTTTTTTTTTTTTTTTTCTAGCTCACCAAAACATCACTAAGGAATTCTGCTACTAGGCTGCTCTGCCTAAGTTAATGAAAATCTTTCCTTCCTATTAAAAAGATACAAACATATGTATGTTTATTTAGAGAGAGACATACACATGCTTATATATTATTGCGGTCCAACTCATTTAAGTCAGGAAGGCTGATATCAACTTGTGTGCTGGCAGAAGAGTCGTACCCACTTAAAAAAAAAAAAATTAACAGCAAATTAACCTTGAATTAGTCCTCTTCATTAATACAAATCTAACCTGGCACTGCGGGATGCACAAAGAAACCAATTAAGTATTCCAGTTACACATGCCACTCTCCCTTACAGGAGAACACAAGTGGATTGATGATTCTCTAATACTTCCCAACGAGCAACTACAGTGAGGTATCAAGGGTCCAACATTTGAGTTCTGTGTAGCAGAGCAATGGGAAATACAGTCTCTTTTTTTCCCCCAACAGCAAAATCTGAGAGTAAAATATTTTTATCCTGACTATAGCAGTAGCACAGCCAGTAATTATCTGGAGCTAAAACTAGCAGGAGTGAATTTAGAATGGGGCCCTACTTAAGTAGGAGGGCTGTAATTATTTTTCCTGAACGTTAAATATCTTTACTGTTCAGAGGTAAATATAGTATCTCGTGAGATGAGCAATCTACGGACAAGATATCCTCTGATTTTGCTATGACACGGCGCATATGGCTGTGTAACTCACTGCTGGTAGGCCTCCTAGGACTAACTGTCATGTCTGTCCAAGGGGTAAGTAGAGTAGAGCATTGGTGCTGCAGTTTCCTCATCACAGAAGTTCAGACTCTGTGTAAACATTCTTGCAGTTGTTTGTAAGAGCTGTCATCCTTTATTCAGTACACCCTCCTGGGGAGAACCCAAAGAATTTCAGTGAAATTCTATAGAACAGAAAGCAGGCTATGTGCCTCAGAGTGAAGAGTCATCCCGACGTATTATTGATTAACACCTAGCAGACACACTATAAATGAGGTGTAATTTATCAGGACACAGTGACAGAGCCTTTGCTTTCTTAAAGCTCATCTTCTATTCAAATCTTCTAACTTCCTTTTGGCTAAAGCAATTTCTTGAGTTCGTCTTCAGCCAAGTGTCATCTGTTCTCTCCCATAATCGTTAGCCTTCTCACTAATTAGTAAAGTTTAGCTTCCTCCTGTTACACACTTAATTAACTTCTCCACCTTTGGAAAAGCAATTTCCCCGTAACGAATTACTATCATGACTGTTTCATACAATGAACTAGTTCTAAGTATAGTCTCCAAATGAAGCAATGCCATTCAGAAAGACACTGAAATGTGCAGACGACTTTCTGAAAGTGAACTGACCCTACAGGATTGGCAAAGATAACCATGCAGAGAAAAACCTCATTATGAAACAACTTATTCAATGTACCACCATCAGGTAGTACAGGAGGTACAGACTGGCTGATGTAAGAAAAAGATGAAGTATAGCTATTGTGTGTGGCACACACTTTTCTCCAACATTTGTACAGCCACTTCATAGTCTTTTAAAGTTTCTACCTGCATAATAACAGGGAGCGTAACTGAGCTCAAAGCTCCGTTTTTCACCCTGCTTCCTTTGAACAGATACGTAGCAACAAAAACACTTCTGCTCAAAGGTTGTACGTGATAGGCAAGACAGAAAGAATGAGACGGCAACACAGCAATAAATAGAGGTGAACCAAGTCACAGCTTAAATGAAAGGCAAATCTCTTGTACAGAACAGAATGTAAGTCTCTGTATTTCCTCTCCAATATCTTACCCACCCCCCCTCCCCAGCAATGCTGCTATCAGGACATTATTAAATTCTTGATAACAATAATCACATGAGAAGGACAGATATCAAGTTATTTCTTCCTATTCCTCATTCCTTATAACTGGTAAAACAAAGGAAAATCCAGTGTGTTTCATTGATACAAATTTATGCAACTGCTTGTGGACTCACAATGCCTAGCCTAGATTCACCGTGGTATGTTGAAACTCCTACTTAAATGGAGAAAAAAAGAAGACACATTTATGTGAGTTTCCTTTGTAGGACTATGCACAGTTTCAGGCAGGAAGTCACTGAAATCAGGGTACCTAAATAAAGATGTAAGTGCCTCGATTTTAACATTAGCTTGTCAGAAAGACATCAAGTACTTGTTAGTTGTGCTATAAGGAAAACACTAATCTTGGTAAAAGAAATGATAGCAATTTTTCAGATGTTGAGTTAATTCTGAACACTAATGGCCTAGTTGGAAGAATGCATATAAACAAATCTTTGCCTTTGATTTCACCCCAGATAGGATTAAGGATTTGGTTTCTATCACACTCACTAGCCTCTTGCCTGTGGCCTATTTAATACTAACAGTTTAGAGTAATATGAGAAATATGAATGACATAATATCCTAATAACATTTATCTTGTTGAGAGAGACTAGGAACAAATAATGCATACCAGACCTCCTCTGATGCACACATTAGACCATTATTATGTTTATTTTTCATTATTAGCACTTGCCATTCAGAGAAGTTAGAAAATTATTGCCTCATAGAATTTAAATGTTCATTGTGAGTAGAGCATCGAAATGTTAAGTGCCAGAAAAAGATTTTTTTATTAGCACTAATCTGTTCCTTACTTCTTACAATTTAAGGCTTCTGGCTGCTATGTTGCTCCAATATCCATTGTTCTTTGGTCACTTGTGAAAAACAATTTTTGCAGTGAGTGACGCACACAGGCATGAGATGTTATAGATGCAGACAGGTCCTTCCTTATGGTATATGGTCTTTTACACTATGTAAATCACATACGTACTGCAATTACAACAGATGAAATTTATGAAAATGAAAAAAAAACCCCAATTATTTCACTCTTCTCTCACTCCTGCTACCTCTTTTCTCAGCATTCTCCAAAAAAAGACATCTAAGTGCCTTCTCCCTGCTTTCTGTTTGGGAAAACTGTTGTATCTGTGATATTGTCTACTCTCCTCATCTCCTCAGAAGGCTCAAGAATCAAATAAGCATTTCCTGGCTTCATATAACAAAAAGGGAGAGCAATAAAGCATTTTCAGATGCTTGTGTATTCAGATTTTTAATAATTAAGGTCTCAAAATGTTCAAACATCAAAAGCAGTACCTCATATATCTTGATGGATTCATACAGGAACGAAGGCATCTATTTAAACATCAAGGAGACTAATAATGCCTGGGGAGATCAGACAAAACCCCCGAGGTTCATGCATACCACAAATCCATTTAGTTTAGGAAATTCCCAAACTACATAAAAGCGTGAAAGTACTGTGGATGTATCATGTGATGCTTTTGTCCTTATAATCTTCCTGGCCACTGTCAGAGGCAGGATACCGGGAAAGCAGGATGGAGCACTGCCCATTCTGTTCTTACTGGAGTAACTATTGAGAGATACAGTGGGTCTTCTATGCTGTGAATTCTTTGGAATAAAAATTAAAAAGTCTTGCCAGTGAAAGTATTCTGGCTCAACAACAAATTGTGAATTTGATTTTTGCTAAATAGTATAAATTTAACAGTTTAGACTAAACAAGCACAGCATCTGTAGTTAAACTGTGGGAAGAGGTATACTCTGTGCCACTCACGCTATGAACCCTGGAAACCGTGGGAGGTAACCAGCACTCATGGTGTGCGCTCCACCTCCTACCTGCAGAATAAGGTTTTCCTTTGGTGGAAATCACAGTATGTGGGGTAACCGTGCACATCCAGAACGGGAACTAGGCATTGAGATTACCCAACATCTCTATTGCATTTGTCCTTTTTCCTTTAAAAGCTATTGCCTGATAAACACTCTGTGACATCTCATATGACACAAAAAACCCAAGGAAGACAAGTCAAGAAAGACACTGCATTCAGATTTTCAGCTGCAATGTAACTATGAATGTCACAATTTGAGACACTCATCAGAAACTGAGTTTGGAGGTTTCAGAAAAGGAACCACTACAGTGAACATCACAATAGGAATTTCTCTATTCCTCCTCCTATGGTACAATACTCTGGTAGCCTGTGGGAATCTAGCAGGGAATCAGAGGCTGAGTTGGAGACACAGATTAAGAAGATAACAGGAACATTTTGCATGGCAGTTGAATGCCATGGTACCAGTTAGGTTAGCCGCAAATAATTATATTCTAACAACTTTAATTTAGGCAATTAAAATGTACACATATCAACAAATAGTAATTTAAACAAAATCTTCTTTCCTCTACATTTCCTCCTATTCATACTTTAGTTCATCCTTAACATTACTAATTTGCTAAACCATAAGCAGGGAGAAATTACCTTGGTAAAACCCTAAGCCTGGCATGGTTTTTCTGCTAGCAATGCCAGCCAGCACACTTGATCATTAATAATCTATGTTTTTAAAGAAAATGGGAGATAGAAGATTCATCTGTTAAAGTAAATGGAAAAAATTAATAAACATGAATGCTCTATGATTCTGTTTTATCTTATATCTAGCTATCAAGGAATAGGAAAAAAAAAGTGCCTATTTGAAGATCACCTATTTCTTATAAAAAATTATCACAATTCAAATAACCTTTTTTTCCTTTTAATTAATGAGATACATTTAGGACACTAAAGCTAGGAATCTGAAGTTTTAATTAATCACACTGAGTTTAGCTAATGATCTTTTACAACTCACCTCAGTTCCCAGAGTGCCCTATAGCAAGCAGAAGGACTATAATAAGATCCATATGGATCTAAAGATCACCACTGAAGTTGTTCCAGAATATTATTGGAAACACAGATGGGTTTTCTAAAAGATGTTACAAAATTCTTTCATTCTGCAAAGATCCTGTAGGGAATTTCCTAGCTGCAAAGTTTATTCACTACAATGTCAGCTAGAGCTGACTCCTTTCCCCTCTCCTCCCCCAAATAAATCAGTAACTTTAATTTCTCTAATCAGGAAATATAAGCAGTGCAGTGGATGTGATGGCGGGTGTATAGCACAAAAATAGATCCAATAGATCCAATGCTGGAAAGTCTTCCACTTAACGCAAAAAATCCCAAACAGTTACTCAAGAACAACTTGCTAACAGCTCCTTCCTTTCCGCTGAACAGAAGGGACACACTACTGAAAACTTAGATCTTCTTGTATACCAACTGCACAACTATACGCTTTTAAAAAATCACCTCGTATCACAGAACATGATGTGAAAACTGTACCCAATCAGGTACAACATACAGGAACAGAGAAGGAAAAAAATAATAATCGCCAAACAGATCCCTATATGAATTGACTGAAAAATAGAGCTGCCTCTTCACATTTGTTACATTTGGCTTTGAGGACTGCTATTTGTAGGTCCCCTCTTCTTTGCTGCATGACTGAACATTCAAGAATGAGACCTTTAGACTCAAACATGACTTAACCTGATAAATTTCTAACTCAATTTACAGCAACGTCATGCATATGCTAAAACCCATCTAACATAAATATTTAATGAAGAAATAAACCTGCCAGAAGAATAAATTTACAGCACATTTAGCGTACAGCATTTTAGAGGTGTCTGCCGAGTAGGTTTTGCTGTCGAGACAAGGTTTTAAACTGCCAATAGTTTAAAAGTAGTAATTTTTCATTGCATTTCATTCGTAAGCCCTGCTCCTTTTAAGAGACTCCAGGCTGTCAAGGTTAATTGAACCCTCAAGGCTCTCAGAATGACGGGACTCGTTGGGGCTCTGCAGGCTCCAGGCTCAGCTCCTTGATTCTTTTGCTCTAAATCTTGTCTCGAATGATCTTTCATAAATACAATTTAAACTTTAATCCTGATAATTACCATCTGCTGATCTAATTCCCTGCTTTAGACCTATATCCATCTGCCCAGACTGAAATGTCTGTCTTTCTGGCATTTCATGATAAGCCTAAAACACTGTATTCAAATACTAAGCAGCAGAGGAATAGACAGATTTTTTTCTGTCTAGACAACATGACCTGCACCCGTGGATGACACACTCATTAAAGTTCCACATCCAAACTTTTTAAACCACCTTGCTTTCTGCCATCAAACATTTTGTAAGACCTGGTCCTTGAACAGGCTCGGAGGCATTTCACAGAGCTGCTGGCACATTTGCCTCTTCCACCCATCTCTGGGTACACTCACGACCGCTGTCTGGCTGCTTCTTTCTTCTCAGGACTCGTTTGGGAGCAGATCAGCAAAATCACTGTATTCTTAGCTCAGGATTTAAGGATGCTGCTTTTCCATCAGCCGATCACAGAGGGATTTTTTCCTATTTGAAAGCCTGTGATCATGCAACTCATCCATTTTACTAAAGCCAAGTGCTTTTATTCAGAGGTTGGAATAAGTATCAAGGAAAACAGATCACAAGAAACAAGAGAGCTATGTTTGTATTTAGTCTGATCTAATTTTATGCTTCACTACAAACAAAATTATCTAAATTTCCCTGCTAAATTAGTCTAACACCTCTAAGCCAGTTTTATTCTCCTAGCAAGTGCAGGTGCTTCACTGTGTTTAGAGGACCTTCTTTCCCTGAGGAAAACCGGCTTTAAGAAAACTTAAGCTTTACTTCTGAAACAGAGCTTTTAAAAATTTAACTTGTCACATTTTCTGTTGAAAATGTATTAGTGAAATGAAAAAAAAATAAGTCTATTTTGGCTTTCTTTTCTCATTCAGAAAGAAACAAATACCCCAGTACTGGACTATTTTGTAGAATAAATTCCACTAGGTGATGAATTATGCCCAATGGCTTATTTTTTTCAGGTCTAAGGTATTCAGTCTCCAGCCTAAGACAGGATGATTGCTGATGTCTTTAAAAAGGACACAATTTCTCTTAAAATAAATTTCTGTACAAATAAAATCAAATAAATTCAACTTTAGAAAGAGTCCCAGACAGAAAATTATAGCTTGAAAGTTAAACTGAAAGAGTGAAAAATAGAGAGAATGATACAGTCATTAGGAGTCTTTCTATTGATGTGAGTGAGCTCAAGTGGGAGCCTAAAGCAGCAATCACTCTAAAACTTAAATTAGCCACTCACTATTATTCCCATGAAATCAAAATATTAAGAGCAGCTTCTCAATTCAGAAATAGTCAAGGCAAGTGCTTTATCAAATTGCATTAAAAATCATTGAAACCACCCCAGAAATTTCCAGGTCCACTTTCTTTTCATTTATATATTTATATTTTTCAACACTCTACAGAAGATTTGAATTTGTGTGATATTTGAAATTCAGGTAATTGTATAATTGATAAAACTATAAAGTCACAGATTTGCCATAACAAAGTTAAAGAAAAACTCCACACAAAAAATTTATGCAACTCATGCTACATGAACAATGCTCGGCTGTACCCATCACATCCGTGTGTTCTGCACAGTGTAGGATAATGTGGCTGATGAAACTTGACACAGGACAATACATTGCATGAAGATTAGAAATGTAAATTAAACCTGCCCAGACAAGTTAACACATAACCAGGTAGCATCTTTGTACCGTTTTTTATTACAAATGGGAGATGTACTACCAGCAATTTGCTTTAATGCTTTTAATCGTGGTCTTCTTAATAAAGCTGTATCACCCCTGCAGAAGTGATTGAGTCCTTTAATTGTCTAAGAATAATTTTCTGATTTCTCATAATATCCATTGCCTTGGGTCCACTTTTCCCTCAGGCAGTCCTCGCCTCCTACGAGACCAGATACACTTTTAGAGACTCCATTCATACAAAGTCTCCTGGTTTCAGTATTTCCTCAGTTTGTTCAAATGCACACATTCTTTTGATCTTTTTTTTTTTTACACTGAGAACCATTCCAACCAGCGCTGACAGAAATGCACTTTGCTCTGCTTCAGCTTTTCCTGATGAAAGCAGTCCTTCCCTTTTCCCTGAGGAAGCAGTGACTGGAACTAAGCAGGATATTTATTTTAATGCAGGGTGCAGGAAGGTATCACTTCTCTGTTTATAAAGCCGTATCTTCCACTCTGTGTCAGCACGGGGATGCTAAACTGCAGCTCAATTACTAAACCTCAGCATGGAAGATTCATGCAGCCTTCCGCACCTAGCAAGGCTACAATAATTAACTTCTCAATAAAGCTATAATTAATTATTGACAATTTAATGTCCCTACTTTTAACCTTCAATAACAGGCAGGAATTACTGGCTGTCATCTCTGCTTTAGCACTGCCAGGTGCAGCACACGTGTTTTCAATCAGGTCATTCCAGCTACATCAGCCACTTACACTGTCCATTCATACTGCAACAGCGTCCTTCCCTGCAGAATAGCGATGGATACTTCATTTGAATAATTTACGTCCGAGTTTTATAACAGACACTCATCATTTAGTAAAATGAGCAACTGAACAGACCTTGGAAGTAGATCATCGCTAGCATTTTCCATAAAAACATGTTTCACTGCTACTTAGAAAAAACAGAACTGTGCTACCTGCTATTAAACAGCAGCCATTAAATTGGATGCTCATCTACGCCCTCTTCTCAGCTTTTCCTCTACAGCCACTTGGTGTTTTCAGCATGTCTATTAATTTATAAGGCGTCTGCTGGTGTAGATAGCTGTTAAATAGTTAATAGGGATCTACTGCACTTTGTCCAGCAGCATAACTGCATTCTGCTTTAGAAAATCCTCCTGCAGTAATGATTCTCTTCTTTCACACCTCTCACACTGAATTCACAGTTGTACAGTTATATATTTCACAGTGTACAGAAGAAAAAGACTGCATAGCTTCTCCACATAAACTGCTTTTATAGAACAAGGGTTTAGAAACTCTCCAAACTGAACAACAGTTCTACCTGAGTATATGTTTGTAAATATGTTTAAATTGTTGAAATAATAAAAAATTGAAATTGTAAAATCCATGGTATTGTATTCATTAAGTTAAAAAAAAAAATCTTGCCTAAGCGCAGCATGTCTAACTACAGGTGTACAGCCTAACGCCCAAGGAAAGCCTTAAATTGGTCCATTTTTGGTTGGTACCTGGAAGTTTCCTCAAAGACAAATAGTTGCATTGTGAGAAGTTGTTACAGGAGTTGTTAGTCACAGGGCAGTGGGGAGGAACTCAATGTGGAAAGTTTTCTCTTATTGCTACAATGGCCTTAAGAATTAGTGAGAAGAAAGTTAATTACAAGAACACTAATTTTGCTGGACTGCTGAGAAGAAGCCAGGAGATCCAAAAGCCAGAGAAGTCCAAAGCCAGCTCAAAGCACCCTCACCTTACTGCTCAGCACTGCCATGTCCATTTCTGCCACCACAAAGCAGGTCAGTCTCCACTTCCCCAAACCACTAAGGACTATTTTCAAAAGTTGTCTGAGAGAAGAAACACAGATTTATAATTGGGGTATAATAAGAGTTTTCATCAGTCTCAACCTACTTTTTTCATAAAGTAATTCTCATTTTATTGCTTTTAAAACTGGCACAGTCTGTCATAAAATTTGAACTACCTTGAACAGAACGGAATTGTCACTTTAAGCACATCAGGCAAAATTTTTCAAAAGTACAGATGTCTGAGCATTTAAGAATTTTCCTTGTCCCTTACATTATGGAAAGCTACCAAGTAACCAAAAAATATATTTGACTGAAAAGCTTTTGCAGAGTTTATCATTCATTAAAGAAAAATAAATAGAAATTACGAGTTCCACATGCTAAATATACATTAATGACCAAATCATTTTATCGGAGAAGCACTTAGTGGATATCATGTATCTGAGTCAAATTTTTAAGTTGTAATTCCTAGGTGTATCACTAGATGGCATGTGCCCAGCTTGATGGTGATCTGGTTAGAATTTTATGCAGAAAAGCTAAATGCAAAGATTATTCTGAAGCTAAGGACTACCAGGCAAGTTAAGACAGGGCTTTGAAATCCTCTAATTATTAGCCTATTCAATTTCACATTTAGAATAAATGGTTTCAAAACAGACATGAAAACAATGATGTCCAAAACAAGGAAGAGCTCTTCTTATTTAAACGCAGACGGAGAAAAAATAAATTTACAGGATGTCTTGAAGAGCTGCAATTTGCTTATAATTTCTGAGCCAGCTTTCTTGTCCTGATTGTGTACGTGTGTTTGAAGTATTTTAAGTGGTTGAAATACAGAATGATTCAAGGCTTCACAAACTAACATTCTGTTTTATCTTTATTTTGGGAAATACATTTGATCTGTTGAAAGCCTTGGTTAGATATAAAGGGTTATACTGACTTTTTTTTTTTTCTTACATTCTGGTTTTCAAATGGAAGGAGAAATAGGCAAGTGAAGACTTTCATTTAGTCAGATCTGGGTCTGGAACAGATAAAAGCATTTGATGCTGATTATAAACCCGTTATTACAGATCTATGCTCAGAATCCCTTGAGTAGCCCTAATGTTTTTGCTTACCAACAAGCCTTTTAAACAGAAGATATATTTTCCGATGAATCTCTAGTAATAGACACAAACTCTTTTGAAACGAAGTGTTCAGCTGCTTGTTTCCAGCTATTTTTCTAGAAATGTTTATATCTCATTTAAATGATTGCCTGTGTCAGCTGGTACAGAGAGGCAGGCTGGCTCTCATGCTCCAAAGGACTATACATTTCACACAGCCCCCCACCCCGGCGCAGTCTTTTAGCATTAGTCTGTCCACATCAGCCTCATCAAACCACAGGGAGCCCTAAGGTTTGCCACCAGACTTCAACTTTGCTATTCAGCATGGAGTTCTTACATTAACCTTCATACAATGTGCATCAGCGCATGAAAGTTTCAGATGTGGTGAGCTGACAGCTACACGTGCCAAAAATCTCTCTTTCCATGCAATCTGAAACCAGCAGAACTGCAGGACAGAATTTTTATTTCTCTCCTGCACAGCTTGAAGCAGCTGCAGTGCAAGTACAATACCCAGACTGTGGTCACACTGAAAAAAAATCTGGTTTGAGAGCTTTGTGAATCCAGCACACAGCACATTTTGGTCACAGGGAGATCACAGGTAGAGAGGTTCTTCCATCTCGAAAGCTTATGTGTGACTGTTGTACAGCACATCGCATGGCATGCCCCTGCCGAAGCAATGGGATGGTATAAATCTTTTGAGAAGCTGTTACAGATTCCTCAGAGGGCATGTTGCTGAGATTTCTTTATTGAAGTCACAAGTTTCCTTTTGCCTGCACATATTCCCTAACACTTCCTGAAGTTTGTCACCTTCAGGCTTTCAGAGAACTCTTATTAAAATGAATTTGGCTTCTTGTGCCTTTGACTTAATTCTTTTTTTTTTTTTTTTTTCCCCCTCACGGGCATCCAGAATTAAACAGCATGACATGCAAAAAAACCCCACAAACAAACCACCAAAAAATCCCAGTTTCTTCTATACAATCTACCCACTCCCCCCAAAAAACCTAATGTGTAACATCAGAGCAGAATTCCCGTGTTTTCAGAACATCCTCTGAAATTACCTACCTCACAGGTAGGCTCCAAAGCTGGAGATGGAAGAGCTGGAGTGGTTCTACAGTGAAGAGACACCCTCCAAACCTCAACAGCCACACTAAACAAACACCGCTGGTAAGACACGACTCCAAATACAGCCAGTGTCTGAGGAACTGAACCAGAACATAGCCTCTAACGATATAACACAAAGATAACCATAGTTTTTATATGGTTATTGTAAGGTAAGAGAGATTATGCAGTGCGTAAGAGAGAGGCACTCTCCCATACAATACACACTACGTAATCCAGACTGCATCCAGGCTACACTGCTCATGGCCACAAAGGAGGCCCGTTCTTCTGCTCTGACCACCATGGAACCAGCACAGTAGTGTGGGTTTTCTACGTTTATAGCCTACAAAATTAGATTATTTGCTGATATTTTATAGATGAAACAGAAGGGTCATCAAGTATTTAATGCATAAGGCATCTATAAACAGCCTAACTGTAATGTACTGTTATTCACCAATGTTAAATCTGTAGAATTAAATCTGTATCATTTAATCCCCTTTCCTCAAATATTTACTTTTACAAAAAGTAGCTACTTTCAAGAGAAACAGCATGTCTGCACAGTGGCAATATCGTTAACTCAAGCAGAAATTTTATGATCAAGCCATGAACTCACAGGCAGTTTAGTGTGATTAATGCATGATGACAATCAGGCAATCATCGAGATCCAGTATAAGGAAAAGATTATACACCCAGGGGTCGCAGAGTGTTGGACAGAGGTGCCCGCACACCTCTGTGTGCCTTCTGAAGAGTTTTTGCATTTCCCATATTACACAAAAGGGGGAAGGTAGAGATCAGGCACAGAATGGTGGCCAGACGTGTTTTATCACCTCTGATAGCTTCAGGACTTCATAACGTACTGCAGAAAGGCTGCTGAGAGCTATCTGGGGTATCAGACGTTACACAACACTGACTAATCCTCAGTTATAAGGGTTTATTGGCACTTCCCACAGTCCCTCTGGAACCCCTTGAAATCCAGCCCAGCCACTTAGCTGTGTGCTACTGGAAAGGGTTTTGGTTGTGAGCCACACATGGCTCTCTACCCTTTTCAGATTTTAAAAAAAATTCTCAAGTGGGAGCATGGGAGCAAAATTCCTAGTCAAGCTTTTATGAGGAGAGGCGAACTGATCCAGTCACACAAAATAGTTTGTGTGTGGTAGACAGAAAGAGAGAATGCAAAACCTGCCCAGCTAATTAGACTTATGCTGCACTCTTCTTCTTCTGAGAAAATTTACCCTTGGGCAAATCATCCAGTGTAGTCTCTTGTATTGTAAGAATCAGCTGGCAGGAGTGGACACCTACAAGCAGTTGTGAATGTTTAGTAAGAGGAAAACAAGCATTTTGGATAGGCTGGGATTATTTTTAATTAGAGCCATATATAACAGATCACTGGGGGTATAAACACTGGGAAATCATCCTGTTCCTGGCTGGGACAGTTCTGCTTAATCAACGACCAGAATGGTAGGCCTGGACACAGCAGGAGATTTAGGGTAGCAAATTCTCTTAATCTTTGTTTTGGTATCTACTGCCAGCTAAATATTTACAGTTTTGGAGGACTCTGGTGAATAGCAATGTAATCTTGTTACTCTCTCTTCAAAATATTAGTAAATCCACAGAACACAACTGCCAGCCTGCTAACACCCCCAGCAGAGGTCAATGTTTTAACAGCAGCTGGACATTAAACATCAAAGGTAAAAATATATTAATATTAAATACAATTCAATTAAGACAGTTTTGAACTAATTCTTTGAGCAGGCTAGCTACACAGGGGAAAATAATGAAAAGTTAAAGACCAAAACAAAGAGCTACAGAAAATACTCGCTATTTTAATTAATAAGTAAATACTCTGAGAATGCCTTTTTGAGTGGTATTACTCTCCATACTTGAAAACAGGCTTCTCAATTACCTGACACAGAGAAGCTGCAACAGCACTAAATGCTCAAAACACCTGTATTCATTCAGTGCAAACATGACATATTTACATTCATGTTAGAGGATGCACACAAAGAAAACTCAACTCCAGCAACTTCAGACACAAAGTCTAAAAGCCAGGCTCTCCCTGATGCCAAGAAATGCGATTCCAAGAGAGATGAGACATTAAAGCAAGATAAAATTGGCTTGTAATTTCAGCAGTGCGGATGAATCAGAGTATACATTAATTTCTTTTAAAAAGTCATTATTACAGGTAAAACATCAGCACAGACATCCTCTGAAGTCTTCTCTCCATTCTTTTAATGGGTCAGAAGGACTAGCATTCCATACAAGGAACTGTTTTTCAAAACTAGGCTCACCGATGTTAAAATGCTGTTCTCTGTTCACGCTATGCCATACACGCCATGTGGAGTTCTATCTTAACTTGGGCTACCTGCACAGTATAAAACCCGCTGGTATTATTTTCTGGACTTGACTGAGGGAATCTAAGTAACGAGGAGAAAACCATAAGAAAGAGAAACAGGTATCAGGAGATGTATTCATGACCATTATGAATAGACGGGCACATCAGTTTGTTCCTGTGACTGAGCGACGAGTGAAATCCAATTTGCCCAGTTTTCATTGTGTAAACCAGGTGAAAAGAAAATAAATTTGTTCTACAATAAATCAATATTTCCATACTGGAGGGAAATCAAATTCAGAGTCAAAAATCAAGACTCAAAAAGTCTATATGGAACTAATGGAAACTAGGCAGACATAATCAAAATAAAGCATTGACTTACTTTGTTGCCACAGCTGTAAAGTCAACTTTTAAAGCTTGTCCTCTTCTGCAGATCACGAAAAAGAAAAGTTCCATCGTTTGCATGCCACCAATAACTTGTTTTTAAGTGTTTTTTGTGCCTTAAAAACCTAATGAACTAGGTTTATAAAGGTTAATTAGCTTTCTCCTATAATTGTACTCAAATGCAAAACTACTGGTTCTCAAACAAATAGGGAGATATCTCTGCAATCATTATTGTAAATGCAAGTCAGGTAAATACTCCAATTATCTCTGCTCTTTTTACTTGGCATGCAGTCTAGAACATTGCAACCACTTATTGCAGAGGTGCTCCAATGCCAGCGTTATGTCCAGACACAATCTATGCGAGACAGAAAATCTGATTTACAGAATGAACTAACCAGCTAGGCTCTGCGCTGCTTGAAAAAGCTACAAAAAACTTCAGATCCTACACTGTGTACAAAGTCAAAGAAATGTAAATCCCCTAGACCAATTTATTCAATATACATCATAAAAATCAAGAACTACAGAATTGTTCCTTATTTAAACCAAGTAACTATGAGCAGAAACATAGTTTTTGCAACCTGAAGTAGACTGGTCACAGGGTAGAATAAGGAGATTCTGAATAATGGTAGAATAAACTTTTTTGAAGGAAAGCCACAATACAATGGTATTACCAAGATGAGAGTTCAAGTTGATAGCACTGCTTGATAGCATTAGCCGCTTGATAGCATTAGCCACTCAAGAAATGATGAATTATCATAGTAATCTCTACTTTGGAGGATAATTTCTGTCTTAATAGAACAGATGGACTTAATGGGAAGTCCAATTTTTTGCTGTTCTTGTTTCACAGAGTAATTATCTTTTCTAATGCTGTAAACTTTACTTTTCCATGACTGGGTATATTTTCTAGAGATGTCAATGATATGCAGAGGTGTAGAAAGAATAAAGAAAAAAAATTGCTTGATGTGGTGGACAAATTGCATGATTGATTTTTTTGCATCTCTAAACATAAACATAACCAAGTGCCAAGCACTTTCAAAAAAGGAATTCTTTAAAATGTTAATTTTGTTTACCAGTAGAGACACGTTTCTTTGAAAGAGATGACGTCTCTTAAATAGGTATCTTTATCTCTCATACCATAGTCAGTTTCTATTCAATTGTGCAGATAATATTTTTAGTGCAGTTATATTTGCTGGTTATACCTTCCCATTAAATGCTACGGTAAGCTGTATTCTCCCCAAGACACACAGTATTACTGCAGTTGATGTGAACAGGAGGCGGTTTTTATCAAGGAAAGACCTTGGAGAAATGAAGGTTAAGAGATTAGAAATACGAATAGCAAGCTGAAGAAAAAATGGCAGATGTGAGATGTTACTTAGGAATCATCTGCAAGAAGAACAGCAGAAAGAGAAATTTTGCCATTAATATATTTTCTGGAAGGGAAAGTTGAAAAAAGGAAGTAACGGTCCAATTTCTCTGACGGTTTAGTTCCAGAACTAAGTATACTATGTCTATGTACAGAAATGGAGAACGTTCATCTGAAGCTACAGTTGCTGCACTAGTTGCCCTTTTTTAAGGACATGCTAAGATGCAGAAGCAGCTGCCTCTCCTGTTTCTTAGCATTGCTTAATGCTCTATTCATACTGCCAACCTCACACACCCTAAAAGCAACAGGTAGCATCAAACAAGTCAGGGTAAATAGTACAGAGTTCTATTATATATCAAAAGAGTTTTCACATGATAACATATAAGCCGCAAGTAAGGATAACCAGTTACTTGGCATAACATGTTAATAATCTGTTCCATTACTGTAAAAATATCTTCAGCAAGACTGTAGAAGTAATGCATCGATTCAGAAAACACATTACTGCTCAAACAAAAATATTAGGCATCTGTGTTTGCTAAATATTATTTCCTAATTCATCAGAAACAGTTTCTTTCTCAGAGGCTCATGTTATACAAATTTCCATGTTAGTTTTGGTCTTGATTTGCAAAATGCTGCAATTTTTCTGTTACATTCATAAAGTGTAATAATAAAATCTACAATGATACAGTTTTCAACCAGCTTATGAGTTGGTGAAAAATGCATGTATAGCCTGTGTTCCAGATTTTCCAGTATTTTACACCATCACAGTTTATGGGAAAATTAATACAGGATCTATTGTCATATGCTTGATTTATGGAATCGTTTATTTGGATATTTCATGAAATTCCTGCT